>NW_023995904.1:0-85398 GCF_015586225.1 Lucilia sericata
ATGATATAGAAGAGAAAACGAGTTTACTTCGCAATCGCTGGCAAGAGATGAGTATGATGAGTCATCGAAGGAATCCCCTGGAAGAGGATTCCCGTTCAGGCTTGGGAATTGTTTTTAAGGTTGACGATGTTTTATGGAATTCTTCTAACGAAAACTAGTAAGAAATAAATAACATCAATATTAGATGTAAATTCATCCACATGATGATATTGGAAAGATAATTACCTTGAAAGTTTGCATATATTATGAATGATAAAAAAAAATATTATATCTTTTACTCCCCGGAGTAAATAGTATGGTCCCTAGGAGCAGATGAGTTGAGTTTCTTGGGCAAATCTTCCTTTCCTATTATATTAAAATATTAAATTTGGACATTCGAATCAAAACTTGCAAGAATTTACCTGTTTCTGAGTAATTTTTGGAATTACAAGACAGTTTATTATAATATCTAATCCAATTATTACTGGATGACTTAAAAAACTTTAGATTTTTTTATTAATCTGAATATTTGATGTCTTCAGGCCAAGGTTTCACAGGAAAAGAATGATTTAAAAGTTTTCTTCTTTGAAAGAAACTTACTGTTCATAGAATTTAAGAACTATATTTGACATTAAATGTCAATAATATGTCATATGTTTGTCAAGTTGCCATATAAGTAGTTTACTAGATAGCCAAGACTCAACTCATTCTTGCTGCCTGGTTCTTCAGTCTTATGACTGATTGATGGTAAGGAAGTGCAACAAACTAATTTTAATAAAATAATGATCAGAATGTTCATAATAGGTTCTTAATATAAATTTGTATTATTGAAAATTTGAAAAATTTTAAATTATTTTATGTTTAATATCGTTCTTTACCACTGTCTGAGTTATTAAAATTCCATTAAAATTTCCATACCCTGACCATAGACAAAAACTCTTATACTCAATCATCAATAATTCTCATGCATAATTCAAAACAAATAAATCAAAACAAAACAGTATGTAAAAAACCATATGATCGTAAAGATCAACATATGAATCATATTGAAAATATATTTCTTAAATTATGAAAAAAAATTTAATTTTGTTAATAAAATATCAAAAAATGTAATAAATAGATGGTTAAGTGGATAGCAAAACAGTTTATTTAGTGATAATTTACGAAAGGTGTTAATTTGGCCATACAATATCAACATGATTAGCAAAACAACATTTTCCTACACTGAATCCTTTATCCGGAATTGTATTTTGGAACCAGTAAGTTCAATTTTATATTTTTCCCTTCATAAATTGTTATGCTTAGTTAAAGACTAAAATGTTTTGACTAAGTAATAAATAATTAGATGTTGAAAAATACTCGAAACAGAAAATAAGCAGTTGGAGTTTTACTTTTGATCTACAAAACTATCAGTGATAAATCTGGGTAAGGGGTTTTTAGTAGCTATTGTATGAGAAAAATTATTAGGTTTTGTTTTAGGAAATGATAGGTTTAGTCCGAGGCCGTAAACGTCCATTACAAACTAAATATTTTTGAAGTCATACTTAACAAAAATAGATAGAAAAGAGTTTATGGCCGAATGTCTTTACCGTGATATGTGCCGACTAATTGGCCCTGTAAATCCTCTAGAACATAATAGTGGTTTCCTAGTTTTTCTCGAATTCTTGCTTTAATGAACAAAGGTGACAATTTAGCATTAAAGTTTTTCTCCATATTGCTCTGAGAAAAATTCCGTCGGAAAACTTCCTGATTTAGAGAAAAGGTTTGAGGTCTTGTCCGCAAGTTGTATTGCTTCTGATTTTTATCATAGGCATCTTTAATATGTTTCTTTAGGTTTTCCTAATGAGCTATAAACTATCGTCACGTGATATTTTGGCTGATGGCTCATCTAAAAGTTGTAGTTTTCGTAGAAGTTCATAAGATGACGCATGCGTTATCATGTCGAAGCCAAATATTGCATGATGAGGTGAATTATTTATGGCCTGATGATAGGAGTTGCGTAGAGCACAACTTATAGCACTAAGCTGTTCATCCCAAAGTCGATGGTCATTTTTTTTATTTTTAAATTGACTTCCATTATCACTGACTATGACCTCTGGAACACCGTAAGTATGAAAAATATGCTGTTCTAGATAATTCTGAATGTTAATCGATGTAAATTTCCTGAGAGGACATAGCCAGTGAAATTTGGTCAAGTGATCAAGCACGATTAACAAACCAATGTACCCAGACTTGCTTCTCTTGCAATAAGTCAACGTATAACCGCTGGAAAGGTCTTTCAGATATTACGTGTTTTCCCATAGGCGGTTTCATGATGAAGTTAGGAGCTTTTGTCGTCTTACATACTTCACAGTTTCTTACGTAGTTTCGTACATCTCTTATCATACCGGGCCAATAGAAATTTTCGTCTCAACAAGTCTAACGTTTTGACCATACCTCCATGTGAAGTTGTAGGAGTGTCGTGGGCTCTTCTGATCGTGTCTTCACGAAGTCTGCAGGGTACCCATAACTTCCAGGTCATGTTTTCTTCTTCTTCTTCACCCGAATAATGTTCTGTACGAATATTTACGTATTTATCTTCTATCTTTATATCCGGGTAATTGCTTTGGTTTTCAGTAATTTTAATTTTCAAATCCGTATATTCCTGGTCATCAAAGTAAGGTGAGTTAAGATCAATTTCCGGTTCCACAATTTCCAAAGCACTTATCTCCTCGATGGGTATTCTAGACAAGACATCAGGTACTAGGTACTTATGGTAAATTTATATGGTTGTAACTTGAAAACCCATCGAGCAAGTCGGCCGCTTAAATCAGGTTGTTTCATGAGCCATAGAAGACTGGAATGATCTGTCACAACCTCAAATTCCTGCATCTCCAAGTAGCATCTGAATTTCTTTATGGCTTCCATTGTCGCCAAGCATTCCCGCTCTGTGACGGAGTAATTACGCTGCGCTGCATTAAGCTTCTTACTCATGTAGGCAATGGGCTTTTCTTCTCCTTGAGCATCCAATTGCACCAGAACTGCGCCAATACCATAATCACTCGCGTCACAGTGCAGGAAGAACTTTTTGGAGAAGTCAGGATTAGAAAGGACAGGTGCAGTTGTGAGCAGATTCTTTACTTTCTCAAATGCAACTTGAGCTTCGGGAGTCCATGCGAATCTTTTCTTGGTGCTTAGAACATCAGTAATAGGACTGACTTCAGTCGAAAAGCTTTTGATAAATCTGCGATACCATCCCGCCAATCCAATGAATCCTCTCACTTGTTTCAGGTTTTCGGAACAGGCCAGTTGACAATCGCACTGATTTTTTCGGGATCCGTTGTGACTCCACCATCTCCTATCACATAGCCTAAATAATTCACCTTAGTCACACAGAATTTACTTTCCGCTACGTTAAGAGTTAGATTTGCCTTTCTAAATTGAAATGCTAACCTCACAAGGACTTCTATATGGGATTCAAAATCCTCAGAAACTATAACAACGTCGTCTAGATACTACTACTAACCTACACATAGTTTGTGGCGCATTACATAGCCCGAAGGGCATTACCACAAACTGGTATAGAGGACGTCCAGGAACAGTGAAAGCTGTTAAAGGTTTGGAACTTTCGTCCAGTCCAATTTGCCAGTACGCGTCCTTGAGGTCTAATTTTGTAATTATGTTGGCTTTGGGCAAACGAGCAAATATTCCACTTATGTTGGGGAGCGGATACGCATCCTTTTTAGTGACCTGGTTAATTTTACGTGCATCCAGGCATAATCGAACCTTATTGGGCTTTACTACTAGTCTCATAGGCGAACTCCAAGGAGACGATGACGGTTCAATTACACCTAGAGCTAGCATTCTGTCGATTTCCCCAAACATAAGTTTTTCGACTGCCGGTGAAACAGGATAAAATCTCTGTTTAACAGGAGTTGCGTTACCAACATCGATTTTATGCTCAATTAACTTCGTCCTGCCAAGGCCTTGTTTATCAAAATTTGGGAATAAGGATATTATCGAGTCTAATTGATTTCTTTGTTCATTAGTCAAAGGATACAAGTTTTCGTCTACCAGAGGGCTAGATTTGGCAAAATCTGTAAGGACATCAGTTAGACTATGGAGTTCAGAAGGACTATTTGTATAACTATTTGAAGCAATTACATTAGGAGACCCAATAAAGTCAGGACAGAGATTAAACAAACGCCAAAAGTCTACACCAAGAATTAGACGTTGAGAAATACTAGGTATTATGAAGAGCTTTAAGGATTTAGTTATGTTTTTAAATGAAATATTGGCATCTAACCAACCTACAACAACCTGTGATTTACCATCCGCAGTTTTCACATAGGATTTACATTTGTTAAAATTAGGATATTTTGAAAAATCTTGCTTTGCTAAATCTTCTCCAATACAACTAATATTGGCCCCTGTGTCTAACAGGCCATATTCCTGAAAATCTAAAAATGATACCTTGGCGTAGTATCTCATATCATTGTTGTTTGATACAATAGTTGAAATCAAAAATTTTCTACAGATTTTCTTAAGTTTGTAAAATCTTCTCATTCGCAAAGTGGAACGTTTACTTTTCCTCGACAAAGGTACAGAAATAAATGCAATATTGAAAATTTGATCCCTCTTTTGTAAATAAAGTTGCCATCTTTTATGGTACGGTAAACGAGGATATGGAGCTATAGATTTAGGTTCTACAGGGATGTTACTGATATCCTGGCCTCTTCGCCGAATTTCAACCTTGCCAAATTCATAATCATTCTCTTTATCAAGTACACTTTGCTAGGGTCATTCTCAGATATAGTTTTGTTATCATGGCCTTTACGCCGTATTCCAATTTGGTCAAATTCATAGTTCAAATCATTGTCCAGTTCAGTTTTGCCGGGTTCATTATCAGGTGAATTCAGTTTTATCTCGGAAAAATGTTTATTTATTATGGTTTGCTCTCTTTGGGAAAATGAGGTTTTAAGTTTTTTGGAAACGATGGTTTTCTATTGGCACACTTTGAGCAGTTTGGCTTATACATTTGTTTCTCGCCACAACCATAGCAGAAAACGGTTCTGTCTTTTAGGCAATCTTGCCAATGATGGCCAATTTCATCGCAATTCCAACACTTGCCATTGAATTCTGTATTTTGAATTGCATTTATCGAAATTTCAGTTTCTATATCATCGGTAAATTGAGCAGATTCATTAACTTCGTCGGCTGAAAGTTCAGCTAAGCGACGAGGATAATTGGTGTTGGGCATTCTAGAAACTATGTTTCTACGGACATGTTCCTCAGATAAGAAGTTTTCCCTCATTTGGACCAATTTTCTCAAATGTGGAATGGAATGAACCGGGACATATAAGAGATCTTGTCTAATGTCAGGTCTTAAGTTTCTAGCTAATATTTCGATCAATTCCAACTCCGACATGGGAGTAGGAAGCTTGTCCATAATGGTGGAAACAGATTCGTAAAAGGAATCGAAAGTTTCTCCAGGTTTCTGTTTCCTGTTACGAATTTCTTCTCGAATATCGAATGAAGACTTAAATTCTCTGTACTGGCATCTTATAGCTTCACAAAACTCGTTCCATTCGATAACTTGGACACGTTTATGGTAACGCCAGTACCATTCCCTAACTTTTCCTATGAGTAAAATGTGCAGATTACGGCAAATAATTGAAAAATCACTATTAAAGTAATCTTTTGTTAAGGTCTTAATGCGGTATAGAAATTCTTCGATATTCAGCCCATTGGAAGTACCGTCAAATTTAACGTTCCAATTCTGTATAATCAAAGCGATTTTATCAGCATTCAAGGTGCTGTGGTACGAATTACCAGCTGAATTGGGACGCATTGGAGAATTCAAAATGTTTACGTTTGGCTGATCAAATAAATGAATATTTGAATTGTTTAAACTGGGTGGTCTATTCAGGTTCTGTGACATATCAGGATTTGCATTTGGAACTAAGTTCAAGTTACTCAAAATTCGAGTGAGATTTTGCTCTATTAATCGATTGATTTCTTGGTAATCTATTCCATTGTTGGCAGGATTATTGCTATCATTTGTGACATTTTGGACATTGCTTTCAGGAGCTCTAACTGGGTCATTAGTAGAATATTCATTCGAATTAGTGTCTACATTGTCTTGTCCTATATTTCTACTAGAGCTTCTGGTATTATAGTGTCGTGCCATTGCTCCTCTTGGTTTTGTACCAGTAGGTCTGGCTAAAGTACCTTTCGGTTGGATTACCAGCTTTCTTAGCTCAGACAATTGGCAATTACGCTTACATATAGGGCAATCCGAAGATGTAGCTAAATGTGTTTCTATACACATGCCATGAAAAGCGTGACTACACTGATTTAGGATCAAACATTCCTGCCCTTCTTACATAGCTTTTTTGCAAATTTGACAAACTGAAGGCTCTATAAAAAACAGGTGCCGTAGGCAAAGGGGGTGGTATTGAACCAGGGGGAGAAGTTGGATCAGTTGCCATCATGAAAAGTTTATAAAACAATATAAAAAATCTATAGGACTCCAAATAATGTTATTTAAAACAAGCAAAGTACCTTTTAGTAAACGTATTTTAGTTCAGGGAATATATTTTGCTAAAATAATATTAATATTCATAAAGAAAATGTGTAAAATTTATTAGTACTGGAAAAAATACCAAAATTATAGTAGAAATTAGATAAATGTTCAGAGTTTTAATCTGGTTCAATGTTGAATTATTGAACTTAATAGAAAAAGTAAAAATTTTAACCAAATTTAAAAGGAGTATATAAAATTAAAATGTATAATTTAATGTTGTTTATTGATTTATCTCTTTGTTAGAAAATCAAGCGAGTTCGAAAAAAAAAATTAGATTAATAAATGTAAATCCTTTAAAACACACAACCAAATCGATAAAGTTGTGGATGAAAGTATTTATAGTTGTATAAAACTCAATAAATTCAAATATTTTAATTAAAGTTTTAAAATTTTAAATTAGATCAAAAAATTAAAATAATTTGAATTTCAATTAATCAATTCAATTGAATTTAAATCAAAAAAGTTTTTTTTTTCTTTGAAACACAAGTTTTAACTTGCAAAACTGATTCGGTTTCCAAATCAAAGTTAATTATTTATGAACAACGTATGGTCTTCAAAGAGTTCGAATGTGAGAATAAACAAAAATAAGTATTTAATTTGGCAAAAATAGAAAAAAAATCAACTAAATGGAAAGCAAAACAGGTCTATGGAGCTTTTTATTAGTGTAATATGATTAAGAAATTGACACCACTAGCTATATACAAAATATCTCCTGGTATCTCATATTTTTTCCAGGTCATAAACTGCAAACAGCAAATTTATGATTTCCTATGAAGAATATATGTGCTACAGATCGGATCACAATCACTAAAACAGATTAAACTAATATCAAACTATATATAATGATGAAATGTAATCCATTATTTTAAAAAGGATGAAGAAAGGACTATTTTACACTAAACGGTTAGCCTATTCGAACCTTTAAACCTCAAATATCTAATATTCCTGTAAAGTTCCAATAGTTATTCCTCATCTAATTTAAAAGTAAAAGAAACTTTTCAACATTATACAAAAATGAAATCTATAAATTATAAACAAAATTTTTGAGCCAAAAGGAACAGAGCTATTCCTCCGGGCCCCACGTTGGGCGCCATTTCATGTAATGAACACGTTAGAAATCTTTAAAACAAGATTATATTTTAAACGTTTAGTTTGAAACCAATAGGATAACTTCAAGAAAGTAAACCTATACCAAATGTTCATCACTAAACCCAGAAAATCAGAAGTAAATAAATTCAAAATTTTAAGCAATGCTCTGTTTATCAAAAGACAGTTCACTACTCTGATTTCCGGTGTATGAAAGGATATGAAAAGGACGATGGGAGCCATTGATACGCTAGCTAGGAGTCGGGTGGGGGAGTTCGTGTCCTACTTCATTATCTTCCACAGATTATTACATGCTCTTTATTTAAGACTCCCTAGATGAAAACTAATCTTACAGGATCATTCGAATTTATAACAAAACTAGATTAAAATAAAACAAAAACAAATAAACAATGCCCCGAATCTAGTTGAAGTTGAAATCTACTCAAAAGTATAGTTGATTTTCCTTTACTATTTAACAAATTTTCGGCAATCCCGATGGTATTGGATGCCAAGGCCTCAAAACCCTCACCAACCTTAGTTCTAGTGGCCTATATACGGTTTCTAGATCCCCTAACATAAACTTATCTATCGATTCTCACATTCTTACAAATAAGAAGACCAAACTATTTAAAGTTTACACATTCATATTCATTATGTTTATTAAAGAAAATTTTAAACTAATCATAGTGAATTATACAAAATTATATATAATATTTAGGTTTATTATTTCATAAAAATTAATAATTAAACAAAAAAAATCGTAATAAAAGTTTAAATTTGGCAAAGTATAACAACTAATGTAAATTTTAGAAAAATATAACAATTTTAAATTCAAAACAAACTTATTTCATAGGAATTTAAAAGAAAATTTAGAAGAAATAAGAAAATTTTAATATTTTAAGAAAATGAATCAAACTAACGCATCATTATTATTATTTAGTTTGATAATTTTAGGAGTATGTAAATGATATTAACTTTGCAAATTTTAACAATATTTTAAAATTTAAAGAAAAAATGTACAACTATAAAAAATTTACAACTATACAACTATAAAAAAAAATTCTTGAAATTTTATATTTTCTGTTTACTATATTATTATAACAGTTTAATTTAAAATAGTTAACCAAAAGACCAAAATTTCCTAATTAAAATTTTACAAAAGTATTATCATTTACTCTTGTTTTGACCCATTGTGTAAATTTTAATAAAGAAAACGAACAAATAAACAAAGCAAAACTATATAAAAGTTCATTGAACTTTAATTTGAACAGCTGATCGTTTTATTAAGGTTTGTGTGGATATTTTACAAATGTTGCATTCAAATATATTATGTAGGTCAAGACATGTTTGACTCTCTTATGTATTAGTGAGAATTAGGTTACAACTAGTTTGAGTTAAATTAACGCAACATGTTTGATCGAGCTTTAATAGATCTCTGCTTTTGGTTTTTATACCCTCCACCACCATCAGTGGTGATAGAGGGTATATATAACTTTGTCATTCCGTGTGTAACACCAAGAAATATTCATCTGAGACCCAACAGAGTATATATATTCTGGGTCCTTATGAAATTCTGAGTCGATTTAGCTATGTCCGTCTGTCCGTCCGTCCGTCCGTCCGTCCGTCCGTCTGTCTGTCTGTCTGTGTAAAACACGCTCACGTTAAAACGAAGCAATATAATTTAACCAAATTCACCCAAAATATTCATTATTATCCGGTACAGTTTGGTATTGAAAATGAGCAAAATCGGTTCACATCGGGAAAAGTTATGAATCAAAATTTAAAACAACCTCGAAAAAAATAAGCATTTTTTACACATTCTAATGTAATTTTCTCCAAAACTATGCAAGATAATTCCATGAAAATCACCATACATTCGTTTCTGCACAAGATCTTGATCCGTGCAGAAAATTGCCAGAATCGGTCCACAATTTCATATACCTCCCATACAAAAGTACATGTTCCCGGAAAATGGGTTTTTCGTTAATAACTTCCATCACAATGTCGATATCTTCACAAAATTTTACAAATTAAAATCTTATGTCAATAGAATTCTTTCGGAGAAAAATTTTCTGGATCGGTCCATAATTGGACATAGCTCCCATACAAGGTCCCCTCCCGAAAATCACTTAAACGCGCATAACTCATTACTAAATTAAGATATCCATATAAAATTTGGTATAAATATTGCCCATATGCATAGAAATATTACTGTGGAAATGTTTTCCGATCGGTTCAAAATTGGTCATAGCTCCCATACAAGGTCCCCTCCCGAAAATCACTTAAACGCGCATAACTCATTACTAAATTAAGATATCCATATAAAATTTGGTATAAGTATTGCCCATATGCATAGAAATATTACTGTGAAAATGTTTTCCGATCGGTTCAAAATTGGTCATAGCTCCCATACAAGGTCCCCTCCCGAAAATCACTTAAACGCGCATAACTCATTACTAAATTAAGATATCCATACAAAATTTGGTATAAGTATTGTCCATATGCATAGAAATATTACTGTGAAAGCTTTTTCCGATCGGTCCATAATTGGTCATAGCTCCCATACAAGGTCCCCCTCCCGAAAATCACATAAACGCGCATAACTCATTACTAAATTAAGATATCCATATAAAATTTGGTATAAGTATTGCCCATATGCATAGAAATATTACTGTGAAAGTTTTTCCGATCGGTCCATAATTGGTCATAGCTCCCATACAAGGTCCCATCCCGAAAATCACTTAAACGCGCATAAGTCATTACTTAATTAAGATATCCATATAAAATTTGGTATAAAAGTTGCCCACATGCATAGAAATATTACTGTGAAATTTTTTTTGGATCGGTTCAAAATTGGTCATAGCTCCCATACAAGGTCCCCTCCCGAAAATCACATAAACGCGCATAACTCATTACTAAATTAAGATATCCATATAAAATTTGGTATATGTATTGCCCATATGCACAGAAATATTACTGTGAAAGTTTTTTCCGATCGGTCCATAATTGGTCATAGCTCCCATACAGGGTCCCCTCCCGAAAATCACTTAAACGCACATAATTCATTACCAAATATTGATATCATACATTTAGCAAAATTATTGCTCTTATATACATAAATTACACTATAAAATTGTTTTACGATCGGTCCATATTTGGTCATTGCTCTCATACTAGGTCCCCTCCAGAAAATCACTTAAATGCACAATATTCATTACCAAATAAAGCTATTGATACAAAATTTGCCACAAATATTAGTTTTGTATACGAAAATTCTATTTCAAGATTTCTCACGATCGGCTCATAACATGGGTGCGGTCGGTCCCATACAAGGTTCCCTTCCGAAAATCACTTAAACACACATTACTTATTACTAAATTACGATATAGATATAAAATTTTACTGAAATATAGCTTTTATGTACAGAAATTTAGCTTAAAGAATTTTTTACGATCGGACTATAATTGGTCATATCTAGGTCCTGCCCCTGAAAGCACTTTAACCGTATTTAACTAGTTGCATTATCAATTTGTGTAGATTATATATATGTATTTTGAAAATCCTTTAATTTCACACAAATATCGCTAAGCGCTATAAAAATATAAAGAAAATTGCGTTTGTAATGTTCAATAAATCATGGAATTGTAATAGATTTAAGCTGTTTAAATCCTGGGATTTTTCTATTTAAGACATGAGAAAACTTATTTCTACAAATATTTGATCAATTAGAAAAGTATTAATATAAAAGTAGCTGGTGGAGGGTATTTAAGATTCGGCTCAGCCGAATTTAGCACTCTAACTTGTTTATTTTTAAATTGACTTCCATTATCACTGACTATGACCTCTGGAACACCGTAAGTATGAAAAATATGCTGTTTTAGATAATTCTGAATGTTAATCGATGTAAATTTCCTGAGAGGACATAGCCAGTGAAATTTGGTCAAGTGATCAAGCACGATTAACAAACCAATGTACCCAGACTTGCTTCTCGGATAAGGTCCCAATAAGTCAACGTATAACCGCTGGAAAGGTCTTTCAGATATTACGTGTTTTCCCATAGGCGGTTTCATGATGAAGTTAGGAGCTTTTGTCGTCTTACATACTTCACAGTTTCTTACGTAGTTTCGTACATCTCTTATCATACCGGGCCAATAGAAATTTCATCGAAGGAATCCCCTGGAAGAGGATTCCCTGTTCAGGCTTGGGAATTGTTTTTAAGGTTGACGATGTTTTATGGAATTCTTCTAACGAAAACTAGTAAGAAATAAATAACATCAATATTAGATGTAAATTCATCCACATGATGATATTGGAAAGATAATTACCTTGAAAGTTTGCATATATTATGAATGATAAAAATAAAATATTATATCTTTTACTCCCCGGAGTAAATAGTATGGTCCCTAGGAGCAGATGAGTTGAGTTTCTTGGGCAAATCTTCCTTTCCTATTATATTAAAATATTAAATTTGGACATTCGAATCAAAACTTGCAAGAATTTACCTGTTTCTGAGTAATTTTTGGAATTACAAGACAGTTTATTATAATATCTAATCCAATTATTACTGGATGACTTAAAAAACTTTAGATTTTTTTTATTAATCTGAATATTTGATGTCTTCAGGCCAAGGTTTCACAGGAAAAGAATGATTTAAAAGTTTTCTTCTTTGAAAGAAACTGACTGTTCATAGAATTTAGAACTTATTTGACATTAAATGTCAATAATATGTCATATGTTGTCAAGTTGCCATATAAGTAGTTTACTAGATAAGCCAAGACTCAACTCATTCTTGCTGCCTGGTTCTTCAGTCTTATGACTGATTGATGGTAAGGAAGTGCAACAAACTAATTTTAATAAAATAATGATCAGAATGTTCATAATAGGTTCTTAATATAAATTTGTATTATTGAAAATTTGAAAAATTTTAAATTATTTTATGTTTAATATCGTTCTTTACCACTGTCTGAGTTATTAAAATTCCATTAAAATTTCCATACCCTGACCATAGACAAAAACTCTTATACTCAATCATCAATAATTCTCATGCATAATTCAAAACAAATAAATCAAAACAAAACAGTATGTAAAAAACCATATGATCGTAAAGATCAACATATGAATCATATTGAAAATATATTTCTTAAATTATGAAAAAAAATTAAATTTTGTTAATAAAATATCAAAAAATGTAATAAATAGATGGTTAAGTGGATAGCAAACAGTTTATTTAGTGATAATTTACGAAAGGTGTTAATTTGGCCATACAATATCAACATGATTAGCAAAACAACATTTTCCTACACTGAATCCTTTATCCGGAATTGTATTTTGGAACCAGTAAGTTCAATCTTATATTTTTCCCTTCATAAATTGTTATGCTTAGTTAAAGACTAAAATTTTTTGACTAAGTAATAAATAATTAGATGTTGAAAAATACTCGAAACAGAAAATAAGCAGTTGGAGTTTTACTTTTGATCTACAAAACTATCAGTGATAAATCTGGGTAAGGGGTTTTTAGTAGCTATTGTATGAGAAAAATTATTAGGTTTTGTTTTAGGAAATGATAGGTTTAGTCCGAGGCCGTAAACGTCCATTACAAAACTAAATATTTTTGAAGTCATACTTAACAAAAATAGATAGAAAAGAGTTTATGGCCGAATGTCTTTACCGTGATATGTGCCGACTAATTGGCCCTGTAAATCCTCTAGAACATAATAGTGGTTTCCTAGTTTTTCTCGAATTCTTGCTTTAATGAACAAAGGTGACAATTTAGCATTAAAGTTTTTCTCCATATTGCTCTGAGAAAAATTCCGTCGGAAAACTTCCTGATTTAGAGAAAAGGTTTGAGGTCTTGTCCGCAAGTTGTATTGCTTCTGATTTTTATCATAGGCATCTTTAATATGTTTCTTTAGGTTTTTCCTAATGAGCTATAAACTATCGTCACGTGATATTTTGGCTGATGGCTCATCTAAAAGTTGTAGTTTTCGTAGAAGTTCATAAGATGACGCATGCGTTATCATGTCGAAGCCAAATATTGCATGATAAGGTGAATTATTTATGGCCTGATGATAGGAGTTGCGTAGAGCACAACTTATAGCACTAAGCTGTTCATCCCAAAGTCGATGGTCATTTTTTATACCCTCCACCACCATCAGTGGTGATAGAGGGTATATATAACTTTGTCATTCCGTGTGTAACACCAAGAAATATTCATCTGAGACCCAATAGAGTATATATATTCTGGGTCCTTATGAAATTCTGAGTCGATTTAGCTATGTCCGTCTGTCCGTCCGTCCGTCCGTCCGTCCGTCTGTCTGTCTGTCTGTCTGTGTAAAACACGCTCACGTTAAAACGAAGCAATATAATTTAACCAAATTCACCCAAAATATTCATTATTATCCGGTACAGTTTGGTATTGAAAATGAGCAAAATCGGTTCACATCGGGAAAAGTTATGAATCAAAATTTAAAACAACCTCGAAAAAAATAAGCATTTTTTACACATTCTAATGTAATTTTCTCCAAAACTATGCAAGATAATTCCATGAAAATCACCATACATTCGTTTTCTGCACAAGATCTTGATCCGTGCAGAAAATTGCCAGAATCGGTCCACAATTTCATATACCTCCCATACAAAGTACATGTTCCCGGAAAATGGGTTTTTCGTTAATAACTTCCATCACAATGTCGATATCTTCACAAAATTTTACAAATTAAAATCTTATGTCAATAGAATTCTTTCGGAGAAAAATTTTCTGGATCGGTCCATAATTGACATAGCTCCCATACAAGGTCCCCTCCCGAAAATCACTTAAACGCGCATAACTCATTACTAAATTAAGATATCCATATAAAATTTGGTATAAATATTGCCCATATGCATAGAAATATTACTGTGGAAATGTTTTCCGATCGGTTCAAAATTGGTCATAGCTCCCATACAAGGTCCCCTCCCGAAAATCACTTAAACGCGCATAACTCATTACTAAATTAAGATATCCATATAAAATTTGGTATAAGTATTGCCCATATGCATAGAAATATTACTGTGAAAATGTTTTCCGATCGGTTCAAAATTGGTCATAGCTCCCATACAAGGTCCCCTCCCGAAAATCACTTAAACGCGCATAACTCATTACTAAATTAAGATATCCATACAAAATTTGGTATAAGTATTGTCCATATGCATAGAAATATTACTGTGAAAGCTTTTTCCGATCGGTCCATAATTGGTCATAGCTCCCATACAAGGTCCCCTCCCGAAAATCACATAAACGCGCATAACTCATTACTAAATTAAGATATCCATATAAAATTTGGTATAAGTATTGCCCATATGCATAGAAATATTACTGTGAAAGTTTTTTCCGATCGGTCCATAATTGGTCATAGCTCCCATACAAGGTCCCATCCCGAAAATCACTTAAACGCGCATAAGTCATTACTTAATTAAGATATCCATATAAAATTTGGTATAAAAGTTGCCCACATGCATAGAAATATTACTGTGAAATTTTTTTTGGATCGGTTCAAAATTGGTCATAGCTCCCATACAAGGTCCCCTCCCGAAAATCACATAAACGCGCATAACTCATTACTAAATTAAGATATCCATATAAAATTTGGTATATGTATTGCCCATATGCACAGAAATATTACTGTGAAAGTTTTTTCCGATCGGTCCATAATTGGTCATAGCTCCCATACAGGGTCCCCTCCCGAAAATCACTTAAACGCACATAATTCATTACCAAATATTGATATCATACATTTAGCAAAATTATTGCTCTTATATACATAAATTACACTATAAAATTGTTTTACGATCGGTCCATATTTGGTCATTGCTCTCATACTAGGTCCCCTCCAGAAAATCACTTAAATGCACAATATTCATTACCAAATAAAGCTATTGATACAAAATTTGCCACAAATATTAGTTTTGTATACAAAAATTCTATTTCAAGATTTCTCACGATCGGCTCATAACATGGGTGCGGTCGGTCCCATACAAGGTTCCCTTCCGAAAATCACTTAAACACACATTACTTATTACTAAATTACGATATAGATATAAAATTTTACTGAAATATAGCTTTTATGTACAGAAATTTAGCTTAAAGAATTTTTTACGATCGGACTATAATTGGTCATATCTAGGTCCTGCCCCTGAAAGCACTTTAACCGTATTTAACTAGTTGCATTATCAATTTGTGTAGATTATATATATGTATTTTGAAAATCCTTTAATTTCACACAAATATCGCTAAGCGCTATAAAAATATAAAGAAAATTGCGTTTGTAATGTTCAATAAATCATGGAATTGTAATAGATTTAAGCTGTTTAAATCCTGGGATTTTTCTATTTAAGACATGAGAAAACTTATTTCTACAAATATTTGATCAATTAGAAAAGTATTAATATAAAAGTAGCTGGTGGAGGGTATTTAAGATTCGGCTCAGCCGAATTTAGCACTCTAACTTGTTTATTTTTAAATTGACTTCCATTATCACTGACTATGACCTCTGGAACACCGTAAGTATGAAAAATATGCTGTTTTAGATAATTCTGAATGTTAATCGATGTAAATTTCCTGAGAGGACATAGCCAGTGAAATTTGGTCAAGTGATCAAGCACGATTAACAAACCAATGTACCCAGACTTGCTTCTCGGATAAGGTCCCAATAAGTCAACGTATAACCGCTGGAAAGGTCTTTCAGATATTACGTGTTTTCCCATAGGCGGTTTCATGATGAAGTTAGGAGCTTTTGTCGTCTTACATACTTCACAGTTTCTTACGTAGTTTCGTACATCTCTTATCATACCGGGCCAATAGAAATTTCGTCTCAACAAGTCTAACGTTTTGACCATACCTCCATGTGAAGTTGTAGGAGTGTCGTGGGCTCTTCTGATCGTGTCTTCACGAAGTCTGCAGGGTACCCATAACTTCCAGGTCATGTTTTCTTCTTCTTCTTCACCCGAATAATGTTCTGTACGAATATTTACGTATTTATCTTCTATCTTTATATCCGGGTAATTGCTTTGGTTTTCAGTAATTTTAATTTTCAAATCCGTATATTCCTGGTCATCAAAGTAAGGTGAGTTAAGATCAATTTCCGGTTCCACAATTTCCAAAGCACTTATCTCCTCGATGGGTATTCTAGACAAGACATCAGGTACTAGGTACTTATGGTAAATTTATATGGTTGTAACTTGAAAACCCATCGAGCAAGTCGGCCGCTTAAATCAGGTTGTTTCATGAGCCATAGAAGACTGGAATGATCTGTCACAACCTCAAATTCCTGCATCTCCAAGTAGCATCTGAATTTCTTTATGGCTTCCATTGTCGCCAAGCATTCCCGCTCTGTGACGGAGTAATTACGCTGCGCTGCATTAAGCTTCTTACTCATGTATGCAATGGGCTTTTCTTCTCCTTGAGCATCCAATTGCACCAGAACTGCGCCAATACCATAATCACTCGCGTCACAGTGCAGGAAGAACTTTTTGGAGAAGTCAGGATTAGAAAGGACAGGTGCAGTTGTGAGCAGATTCTTTACTTTCTCAATGCAACTTGAGCTTCGGGTGTCCATGCGAAATCTTTTCTTGGTGCTTAGAACATCAGTAATAGGACTGACTTCAGTCGAAAAGCTTTTGATAAATCTGCGATACCATCCCGCCAATCCAATGAATCCTCTCACTTGTTTCAGGTTTTTCGGAACAGGCCAGTTGACAATCGCACTGATTTTTTCGGGATCCGTTGTGACTCCACCATCTCCTATCACATAGCCTAAATAATTCACCTTAGTCACACAGAATTTACTTTCCGCTACGTTAAGAGTTAGATTTGCCTTTCTAAATTGAGATGCTAACCTCACAAGGACTTCTATATGGGATTCAAAATCCTCAGAAACTATAACAACGTCGTCTAGATAGCCGAAACACACAATTTTTCAAATCTGGGGGAATGAGCTCATCTAACTAACCTACACATAGTTTGTGGCGCATTACATTGTGGCGTTTGTGGCATTACCACAAACTGGTATAGAGGACGTCCAGGAACAGTGAAAGCTGTTAAAGGTTTGGAACTTTCGTCCAGTCCAATTTGCCAGTACGCGTTCCTTGAGGTCTAATTTTGTAATTATGTTGGCTTTGGGCAAACGAGCAAATATTCCACTTATGTTGGGGAGCGGATACGCATCCTTTTTAGTGACCTGGTTAATTTTACGTGCATCCAGGCATAATCGAACCTTATTGGGCTTTACTACTAGTCTCATAGGCGAACTCCAAGGAGACGATGACGGTTCAATTACACCTAGAGCTAGCATTCTGGTCGATTTCCCCAAACATAAGTTTTTCGACTGCCGGTGAAACAGGATAAAATCTCTGTTTAACAGGAGTTGCGTTACCAACATCGATTTTATGCTCAATAACTTCGTCCTGCCAAGGCCTTGTTTATCAAAATTTGGGAATAAGGATATTATCGAGTCTAATTGATTTCTTTGTTCATTAGTCAAAGGATACAAGTTTTCGTCTACCAGAGGGCTAGATTTGGCAAAATCTGTAAGGACATCAGTTAGACTATGGAGTTCAGAAGGACTATTTGTATAACTATTTGAAGCAATTACATTAGGAGACCCAATAAAGTCAGGACAGAGATTAAACAAACGCCAAAAGTCTACACCAAGAATTAGACGTTGAGAAATACTAGGTATTAGGAAGAGCTTTAAGGATTAGTTATGTTTTTAAATGAAATATTGGCATCTAACCAACCTACAACAACCTGTGATTTACCATCCGCAGTTTTCACATAGGATTTACATTTGTTAAAATTAGGATATTTTGAAAAATCTTGCTTTGCTAAATCTTCTCCAATACAACTAATATTGGGCCCCTGTGTCTAACAGGCCATATTCCTGAAAATCTAAAAATGATACCTTGGCGTAGTATCTCATATCATTGTTGTTTGATACAATAGTTGAAATCAAAAATTTTCTACAGATTTTCTTAAGTTTGTAAAATCTTCTCATTCGCAAAGTGGAACGTTTACTTTTCCTCGACAAGGTACAGAAATAGATGCAATATTGAAAATTTGATCCCTCTTTTGTAAATAAAGTTGCCATCTTTTATGGTACGGTAAACGAGGATATGGAGCTATAGATTTAGGTTCTACAGGGATGTTACTGATATCCTGGCCTCTTCGCCGAATTTCAACCTTGCCAATTCATAATCATTCTCTTTATCAAGTACACTTTGCTAGGGTCATTCTCAGATATAGTTTGTTATCATGGCCTTTACGCCGTATTCCAATTTGGTCAAATTCATAGTTCAAATCATTGTCCAGTTCAGTTTTGCCGGGTTCATTATCAGGTGAATTCAGTTTTATCTCGGAAAAATGTTTTATTTATTATGGTTTGCTCTCTTTGGGAAAATGAGGTTTTAAGTTTTTTGGAAACGATGGTTTTCTATTGGCACACTTTGAGGCAGTTTGGCTTATACATTTGTTTCTCGCCACAACCATAGCAGAAAACGGTTCTGTCTTTTAGGCAATCTTGCCAATGATGGCCAATTTCATCGCAATTCCAACACTTGCCATTGAATTCTGTATTTTGAATTGCATTTATCGAAATTTCAGTTTCTATATCATCGGTAAATTGAGCAGATTCATTAACTTCGTCGGCTGAAAGTTCAGCTAAGCGACGAGGATAATTGGTGTTGGGCATTCTAGAAACTATGTTTCTACGGACATGTTCCTCCGATAAGAAGTTTTCCCTCATTTGGACCAATTTTCTCAAATGTGGAATGGAATGAACCGGGACATATAAGAGATCTTGTCTAATGTCAGGTCTTAAGTTTCTAGCTAATATTTCGATTAATTCCAACTCCGACATGGGAGTAGGAAGCTTGTCCATAATGGTGGAAACAGATTCGTAAAAGGAATCGAAAGTTTCTCCAGGTTTCTGTTTCCTGTTACGAATTTCTTCTCGAATATCGAATGAAGACTTAAATTCTCTGTACTGGCATCTTATAGCTTCACAGAACTCGTTCCATTCGATAACTTGGACACGTTTATGGTAACGCCAGTACCATTCCCTAACTTTTCCTATGAGTAAAATGTGCAGATTACGGCAAATAATTGAAAAATCACTATTAAAGTAATCTTTTGTTAAGGTCTTAATGCGGTATAGAAATTCTTCGATATTCAGCCCATTGGAAGTACCGTCAAATTTAACGTTCCAATTCTGTATAATCAAAGCGATTTTATCAGCATTCAAGGTGCTGTGGTACGAATTACCAGCTGAATTGGGACGCATTGGAGAATTCAAAATGTTTACGTTTGGCTGATCAAATAAATGAATATTTGAATTGTTTAAACTGGGTGGTCTATTCAGGTTCTGTGACATATCAGGATTTGCATTTGGAACTAAGTTCAAGTTACTCAAAATTCGAGTGAGATTTTGCTCTATTAATCGATTGATTTCTTGGTAATCTATTCCATTGTTGGCAGGGTTATTGCTATCATTTGTGACATTTTGGACATTGCTTTCAGGAGCTCTAACTGGGTCATTAGTAGAATATTCATTCGGATTAGTGTCTACATTGTCTTGTCCTATATTTCTACTAGAGCTTTCTGGTATTATAGTGTCGTGCCATTGCTCCTCTTGGTTTTGTACCAGTAGGTCTGGCTAAAGTACCTTTCGGTTGGATTACCAGCTTTCTTAGCTCAGACAATTGGCAATTACGCTTACATATAGGGCAATCCGAAGATGTAGCTAAATGTGTTTCTATACACATGCCATGAAAAGCGTGACTACACTGATTTAGGATCAAACATTCCTGCCCTTCTTACATAGCTTTTTTGCAAATTTGACAAACTGAAGGCTCTATAAAACAGGTGCCGTAGGCAAAGGGGGTGGTATTGAACCAGGGGGAGAAGTTGGATCAGTTGCCATCATGAAAAGTTTATAAAACAATATAAAAAATCTATAGGACTCCAAATAATGTTATTTAAAACAAGCAAAGTACCTTTTAGTAAACGTATTTTAGTTCAGGGAATATATTTTGCTAAAATAATATTAATATTCATAAAGAAAATGTGTAAAATTTATTAGTACTGGAAAAATACCAAAATTATAGTAGAAATTAGATAAATGTTCAGAGTTTTAATCTGGTTCAATGTTGAATTATTGAACTTAATAGAAAAAGTAAAAATTTTAACCAAATTTAAAAGGAGTATATAAAATTAAAATGTATAATTTAATGTTGTTTATTGATTTATCTCTTGTTAGAAAATCAAGCGAGTTCGAAAAAAAAAATTAGATTAATAAATGTAAATCCTTTAAAACACACAACCAAATCGATAAAGTTGTGGATGAAAGTAATTTATAGTTGTATAAAACTCAATAAATTCAAATATTTTAATTAAAGTTTTAAAATTTTAAATTAGATCAAAAAATTAAAATAATTTGAATTTCAATTAATCAATTCAATTGAATTTAAATCAAAAAAGTTTTTTTTTTCTTTGAAACACAAGTTTTAACTTGCAAAACTGATTCGGTTTCCAAATCAAAGTTAATTATTTATGAACAACGTATGGTCTTCAAAGAGTTCGAATGTGAGAATAAACAAAAATAAGTATTTAATTTGGCAAAAATAGAAAAAAAATCAACTAAATGGAAAGCAAAACAGGTCTATGGAGCTTTTTATTAGTGTAATATGATTAAGAAATTGACACCACTAGCTATATACAAAATATCTCCTGGTATCTCATATTTTTTCCAGGTCATAAACTGCAAACAGCAAATTTATGATTTCCTATGAAGAATATATGTGCTACAGATCGGATCACAATCACTAAAACAGATTAAACTAATATCAAACTATATATAATGATGAAATGTAATCCATTATTTTAAAAAGGATGAAGAAAGGACTATTTTACACTAAACGGTTAGCCTATTCGAACCTTTAAACCTCAAATATCTAATATTCCTGTAAAGTTCCAATAGTTATTCCTCATCTAATTTAAAAGTAAAAGAAACTTTTCAACATTATACAAAAATGAAATCTATAAATTATAAACAAAATTTTTGAGCCAAAAGGAACAGAGCTATTCCTCCGGGCCCCACGTTGGGCGCCATTTCATGTAATGAACACGTTAGAAATCTTTTAAAACAAGATTATATTTTAAACGTTTAGTTTGAAACCAATAGGATAACTTCAAGAAAGTAAACCTATACCAAATGTTCATCACTAAACCCAGAAAATCAGAAGTAAATAAATTCAAAATTTTAAGCAATGCTCTGTTTATCAAAAGACAGTTCACTACTCTGATTTCCGGTGTATGAAAGGATATGAAAAGGACGATGGGAGCCATTGATACGCTAGCTAGGAGTCGGGTGGGGGAGTTCGTGTCCTACTTCATTATCTTCCACAGATTATTACATGCTCTTTATTTAAGACTCCCTAGATGAAAACTAATCTTACAGGATCATTCGAATTTATAACAAAACTAGATTAAAATAAAACAAAAAACAAATAAACAATGCCCCGAATCTAGTTGAAGTTGAAATCTACTCAAAAGTATAGTTGATTTTCCTTTACTATTTAACAAATTTTCGGCAATCCCGATGGTATTGGATGCCAAGGCCTCAAAACCCTCACCAACCTTAGTTCTAGTGGCCTATATACGGTTTCTAGATCCCCTAACATAAACTTATCTATCGATTCTCACATTCTTACAAATAAGAAGACCAAACTATTTAAAGTTACACATTCATATTCATTATGTTTATTAAAGAAAATTTTAAACTAATCATAGTGAATTATACAAAATTATATATAATATTTAGGTTTATTATTTCATAAAAATTAATAATTAAACAAAAAAATCGTAATAAAAGTTTAAATTTGGCAAAGTATAACAACTAATGTAAATTTTAGAAAAATATAACAATTTTAAATTCAAAACAAACTTATTTCATAGGAATTTAAAAGAAAATTTAGAAGAAATAAGAAAATTTTAATATTTTAAGAAAATGAATCAAACTAACGCATCATTATTATTATTTAGTTTGATAATTTTAGGAGTATGTAAATGATATTAACTTTGCAAATTTTAACAATATTTTAAATTTAAAGAAAAAATGTACAACTATAAAAATTTACAACTATACAACTATAAAAAAAATTCTTGAAATTTTATATTTTCTGTTTACTATATTATTATAACAGTTTAATTTAAAATAGTTAACCAAAAGACCAAAATTTCCTAATTAAAATTTTACAAAGTATTATCATTTACTCTTGTTTTGACCCATTGTGTAAATTTTAATAAAGAAAACGAACAAATAAACAAAGCAAAACTATATAAAAGTTCATTGAACTTTAATTTGAACAGCTGATCGTTTTATTAAGGTTTGTGTGGATATTTTACAAATGTTGCATTCAAATATATTATGTAGGTCAAGACATGTTGACTCTCTTATGTATTAGTGAGAATTAGGTTACAACTAGTTTGAGTTAAATTAACGCAACATGTTTTGATCGAGCTTTAATAGATCTCTGCTTTTGGTTTTTATACCCTCCACCACCATCAGTGGTGATAGAGGGTATATATAACTTTGTCATTCCGTGTGTAACACCAAGAAATATTCATCTGAGACCCAACAGAGTATATATATTCTGGGTCCTTATGAAATTCTGAGTCGATTTAGCTATGTCCGTCTGTCCGTCCGTCGTCCGTCCGTCCGTCCGTCCGTCTGTCTGTCTGTCTGTCTGTGTAAAACACGCTCACGTTAAAACGAAGCAATATAATTTAACCAAATTCACCCAAAATATTCATTATTATCCGGTACAGTTTGGTATTGAAAATGAGCAAAATCGGTTCACATCGGGAAAAGTTATGAATCAAAATTTAAAACAACCTCGAAAAAAATAAGCATTTTTACACATTCTAATGTAATTTTCTCCAAAACTATGCAAGATAATTCCATGAAAATCACCATACATTCGTTTCTGCACAAGATCTTGATCCGTGCAGAAAATTGCCAGAATCGGTCCACAATTTCATATACCTCCCATACAAAAGTACATGTTCCCGGAAAATGGGTTTTTCGTTAATAACTTCCATCACAATGTCGATATCTTCACAAAATTTTACAAATTAAAATCTTATGTCAATAGAATTCTTTCGGAGAAAAATTTTCTGGATCGGTCCATAATTGGACATAGCTCCCATACAAGGTCCCCTCCCGAAAATCACTTAAACGCGCATAACTCATTACTAAATTAAGATATCCATATAAAATTTGGTATAAATATTGCCCATATGCATAGAAATATTACTGTGGAAATGTTTTCCGATCGGTTCAAAATTGGTCATAGCTCCCATACAAGGTCCCCTCCCGAAAATCACTTAAACGCGCATAACTCATTACTAAATTAAGATATCCATATAAAATTTGGTATAAGTATTGCCCATATGCATAGAAATATTACTGTGAAAATGTTTTCCGATCGGTTCAAAATTGGTCATAGCTCCCATACAAGGTCCCCTCCCGAAAATCACTTAAACGCGCATAACTCATTACTAAATTAAGATATCCATACAAAATTTGGTATAAGTATTGTCCATATGCATAGAAATATTACTGTGAAAGCTTTTTCCGATCGGTCCATAATTGGTCATAGCTCCCATACAAGGTCCCCCTCCCGAAAATCACATAAACGCGCATAACTCATTACTAAATTAAGATATCCATATAAAATTTGGTATAAGTATTGCCCATATGCATAGAAATATTACTGTGAAAGTTTTTTCCGATCGGTCCATAATTGGTCATAGCTCCCATACAAGGTCCCATCCCGAAAATCACTTAAACGCGCATAAGTCATTACTTAATTAAGATATCCATATAAAATTTGGTATAAAAGTTGCCCACATGCATAGAAATATTACTGTGAAATTTTTTTTGGATCGGTTCAAAATTGGTCATAGCTCCCATACAAGGTCCCCTCCCGAAAATCACATAAACGCGCATAACTCATTACTAAATTAAGATATCCATATAAAATTTGGTATATGTATTGCCCATATGCACAGAAATATTACTGTGAAAGTTTTTTCCGATCGGTCCATAATTGGTCATAGCTCCCATACAGGGTCCCTCCCGAAAATCACTTAAACGCACATAATTCATTACCAAATATTGATATCATACATTTAGCAAAATTATTGCTCTTATATACATAAATTACACTATAAAATTGTTTTACGATCGGTCCATATTTGGTCATTGCTCTCATACTAGGTCCCCTCCAGAAAATCACTTAAATGCACAATATTCATTACCAAATAAAGCTATTGATACAAAATTTGCCACAAATATTAGTTTTGTATACAAAAATTCTATTTCAAGATTTCTCACGATCGGCTCATAACATGGGTGCGGTCGGTCCCATACAAGGTTCCCTTCCGAAAATCACTTAAACACACATTACTTATTACTAAATTACGATATAGATATAAAATTTTACTGAAATATAGCTTTTATGTACAGAAATTTAGCTTAAAGAATTTTTTTACGATCGGACTATAATTGGTCATATCTAGGTCCTGCCCCTGAAAGCACTTTAACCGTATTTAACTAGTTGCATTATCAATTTGTGTAGATTATATATATGTATTTTGAAAATCCTTTAATTTCACACAAATATCGCTAAGCGCTATAAAAATATAAAGAAAATTGCGTTTGTAATGTTCAATAAATCATGGAATTGTAATAGATTTAAGCTGTTTAAATCCTGGGATTTTTCTATTTAAGACATGAGAAAACTTATTTCTACAAATATTTGATCAATTAGAAAAGTATTAATATAAAAGTAGCTGGTGGAGGGTATTTAAGATTCGGCTCAGCCGAATTTAGCACTCTAACTTGTTTTGTTTGTGTTCTTTAGTTTTGAAGGAATGCAAGAAAATAAATAATAAACAAAAGAAGAAAAAATTTTTACGTCACTCACCAAGTACACAATCTGTAGAAGGCCTTCTCCAGGAACGGTTGGTGCGCTATATTTGTTTTGGGGAATTATTTATAAAATGATTTTAAATATTTTCTTGCATATTATCCAATTTGGTTGATGGGTTTCGTTTAATATTTCATATTAGGTTTTTAATTTGAATTATATTTTAAACTTTAGTTTAAATTTTAATAATTTGGTTTTAAAATTTTATAGTTATTAAAATAATTTGAACATAAACATATAGAATTCTTTTAATTACTACATTATGTTTTTTTCTAAAAATTATCACCAAAATTAAGTTCACATTAACTTTTATAATTAACTTTTATAATTAAACTTTTATAATTAAAATTTTAAAACTTTTAAGGGTTTTATTGTTAATTTAACTGTGATATTAGAATTATTAGGTTTTTTAAATTTTACACATTTATCTTTTAAGACAAATTTTCTGTGATATTAGTTTAAGGTTCCTTTTTTTAAGTTTTTTAAATTTTAAAACATTTTATAAAACTGTGATATTAGATTAAGGTTTCATTATCATTGGTTTTATTATATAAACTTTTATTTAAACGTTCACTATTTCATCGAGAAGAAAAAAATTTTGGTAGAGTGCAAATTTCTTGATCATTGCGTTTAGTTATCTTTAATTTACAACTTTAAAACACTATTGTATATATGGCTCGTTCAAATTTGTACATATTTCAAATATTTTAATACTAACAAAACATTACCATTAAAATTTTAGCAAATTTATAAACTCTGCAAGCATTTATTTTAAATTTTAACAAGATTGAGAACCACTGAATTTTGGGTGCATTTTAGCTGTTTGGGGAACACTGTTTTGGTTATTTTCACATTCTTTTGTTTTGATCTGTTATTTTGTTTTATGCTTTTATTGGAACACTACTTTATTTTGCTATTTAAGTGAGAATTGTGAATTTAGAGAACTTGAGTATTTGTTGAGTTAGATTATTTTTGGTGGTTGTTTGTCAATATTGTATTTGTTGTTATTTGGATGATATTTTGAGATGAATGATGAGTTTAGGATATGGAAATGATATATAGAAGAGAAAACGAGTTTACTTCGCAATCGCTGGCAAGAGATGAGTATGATGAGTCATCGAAGGAATCCCCTGGAAGAGGATTCCCTGTTCAGGCTTGGGAATTGTTTTTAAGGTTGACGATGTTTTATGGAATTCTTCTAACGAAAACTAGTAAGAAATAAATAACATCAATATTAGATGTAAATTCATCCACATGATGATATTGGAAAGATAATTACCTTGAAAGTTTGCATATATTATGAATGATAAAAATAAAATATTATATCTTTTACTCCCCGGAGTAAATAGTATGGTCCCTAGGAGCAGATGAGTTGAGTTTCTTGGGCAAATCTTCCTTTCCTATTATATTAAAATATTAAATTTGGACATTCGAATCAAAACTTGCAAGAATTTACCTGTTTCTGAGTAATTTTTGGAATTACAAGACAGTTTATTATAATATCTAATCCAATTATTACTGGATGACTTAAAAAACTTTAGATTTTTTTTATTAATCTGAATATTTGATGTCTTCAGGCCAAGGTTTCACAGGAAAAGAATGATTTAAAAGTTTTCTTCTTTGAAAGAAACTGACTGTTCATAGAATTTAGAACTTATTTGACATTAAATGTCAATAATATGTCATATGTTGTCAAGTTGCCATATAAGTAGTTTACTAGATAAGCCAAGACTCAACTCATTCTTGCTGCCTGGTTCTTCAGTCTTATGACTGATTGATGGTAAGGAAGTGCAACAAACTAATTTTAATAAAATAATGATCAGAATGTTCATAATAGGTTCTTAATATAAATTTGTATTATTGAAAATTTGAAAAATTTTAAATTATTTTATGTTTAATATCGTTCTTTACCACTGTCTGAGTTATTAAAATTCCATTAAAATTTCCATACCCTGACCATAGACAAAAACTCTTATACTCAATCATCAATAATTCTCATGCATAATTCAAAACAAATAAATCAAAACAAAACAGTATGTAAAAAACCATATGATCGTAAAGATCAACATATGAATCATATTGAAAATATATTTCTTAAATTATGAAAAAAAATTAAATTTTGTTAATAAAATATCAAAAAATGTAATAAATAGATGGTTAAGTGGATAGCAAACAGTTTATTTAGTGATAATTTACGAAAGGTGTTAATTTGGCCATACAATATCAACATGATTAGCAAAACAACATTTTCCTACACTGAATCCTTTATCCGGAATTGTATTTTGGAACCAGTAAGTTCAATTTTATATTTTTCCCTTCATAAATTGTTATGCTTAGTTAAAGACTAAAATGTTTTGACTAAGTAATAAATAATTAGATGTTGAAAAATACTCGAAACAGAAAATAAGCAGTTGGAGTTTTACTTTTGATCTACAAAACTATCAGTGATAAATCTGGGTAAGGGGTTTTTAGTAGCTATTGTATGAGAAAAATTATTAGGTTTTGTTTTAGGAAATGATAGGTTTAGTCCGAGGCCGTAAACGTCCATTACAAAACTAAATATTTTTGAAGTCATACTTAACAAAAATAGATAGAAAAGAGTTTATGGCCGAATGTCTTTACCGTGATATGTGCCGACTAATTGGCCCTGTAAATCCTCTAGAACATAATAGTGGTTTCCTAGTTTTTCTCGAATTCTTGCTTTAATGAACAAAGGTGACAATTTAGCATTAAAGTTTTTCTCCATATTGCTCTGAGAAAAATTCCGTCGGAAAACTTCCTGATTTAGAGAAAAGGTTTGAGGTCTTGTCCGCAAGTTGTATTGCTTCTGATTTTTATCATAGGCATCTTTAATATGTTCTTTAGGTTTTTCCTAATGAGCTATAAACTATCGTCACGTGATATTTTGGCTGATGGCTCATCTAAAAGTTGTAGTTTTCGTAGAAGTTCATAAGATGACGCATGCGTTATCATGTCGAAGCCAAATATTGCATGATAAGGTGAATTATTTATGGCCTGATGATAGGAGTTGCGTAGAGCACAACTTATAGCACTAAGCTGTTCATCCCAAAGTCGATGGTCATTTTTTATTTTTAAATTGACTTCCATTATCACTGACTATGACCTCTGGAACACCGTAAGTATGAAAAATATGCTGTTTTAGATAATTCTGAATGTTAATCGATGTAAATTTCCTGAGAGGACATAGCCAGTGAAATTTGGTCAAGTGATCAAGCACGATTAACAAACCAATGTACCCAGACTTGCTTCTCGGATAAGGTCCCAATAAGTCAACGTATAACCGCTGGAAAGGTCTTTCAGATATTACGTGTTTTCCCATAGGCGGTTTCATGATGAAGTTAGGAGCTTTTGTCGTCTTACATACTTCACAGTTTCTTACGTAGTTTCGTACATCTCTTATCATACCGGGCCAATAGAAATTTCATCGAAGGAATCCCCTGGAAGAGGATTCCCTGTTCAGGCTTGGGAATTGTTTTTAAGGTTGACGATGTTTTATGGAATTCTTCTAACGAAAACTAGTAAGAAATAAATAACATCAATATTAGATGTAAATTCATCCACATGATGATATTGGAAAGATAATTACCTTGAAAGTTTGCATATATTATGAATGATAAAAATAAAATATTATATCTTTTACTCCCCGGAGTAAATAGTATGGTCCCTAGGAGCAGATGAGTTGAGTTTCTTGGGCAAATCTTCCTTTCCTATTATATTAAAATATTAAATTTGGACATTCAAATCAAAACTTGCAAGAATTTACCTGTTTCTGAGTAATTTTTGGAATTACAAGACAGTTTATTATAATATCTAATCCAATTATTACTGGATGACTTAAAAAACTTTAGATTTTTTTTATTAATCTGAATATTTGATGTCTTCAGGCCAAGGTTTCACAGGAAAAGAATGATTTAAAAAGTTTTCTTCTTTGAAAGAAACTGACTGTTCATAGAATTTAGAACTTATTTGACATTAAATGTCAATAATATGTCATATGTTGTCAAGTTGCCATATAAGTAGTTTACTAGATAAGCCAAGACTCAACTCATTCTTGCTGCCTGGTTCTTCAGTCTTATGACTGATTGATGGTAAGGAAGTGCAACAAACTAATTTTAATAAAATAATGATCAGAATGTTCATAATAGGTTCTTAATATAAATTTGTATTATTGAAAATTTGAAAAATTTTAAATTATTTTATGTTTAATATCGTTCTTTACCACTGTCTGAGTTATTAAAATTCCATTAAAATTTCCATACCCTGACCATAGACAAAAACTCTTATACTCAATCATCAATAATTCTCATGCATAATTCAAAACAAATAAATCAAAACAAAACAGTATGTAAAAAACCATATGATCGTAAAGATCAACATATGAATCATATTGAAAATATATTTCTTAAATTATGAAAAAAAATTAAATTTTGTTAATAAAATATCAAAAAATGTAATAAATAGATGGTTAAGTGGATAGCAAACAGTTTATTTAGTGATAATTTACGAAAGGTGTTAATTTGGCCATACAATATCAACATGATTAGCAAAACAACATTTTCCTACACTGAATCCTTTATCCGGAATTGTATTTTGGAACCAGTAAGTTCAATTTTATATTTTTCCCTTCATAAATTGTTATGCTTAGTTAAAGACTAAAATTTTTTGACTAAGTAATAAATAATTAGATGTTGAAAAATACTCGAAACAGAAAATAAGCAGTTGGAGTTTTACTTTTGATCTACAAAACTATCAGTGATAAATCTGGGTAAGGGGTTTTTAGTAGCTATTGTATGAGAAAAATTATTAGGTTTTGTTTTAGGAAATGATAGGTTTAGTCCGAGGCCGTAAACGTCCATTACAAACTAAATATTTTTGAAGTCATACTTAACAAAAATAGATAGAAAAGAGTTTATGGCCGAATGTCTTTACCGTGATATGTGCCGACTAATTGGCCCTGTAAATCCTCTAGAACATAATAGTGGTTTCCTAGTTTTTCTCGAATTCTTGCTTTAATGAACAAAGGTGACAATTTAGCATTAAAGTTTTTCTCCATATTGCTCTGAGAAAAATTCCGTCGGAAAACTTCCTGATTTAGAGAAAAGGTTTGAGGTCTTGTCCGCAAGTTGTATTGCTTCTGATTTTTATCATAGGCATCTTTAATATGTTTCTTTAGGTTTTTCCTAATGAGCTATAAACTATCGTCACGTGATATTTTGGCTGATGGCTCATCTAAAAGTTGTAGTTTTCGTAGAAGTTCATAAGATGACGCATGCGTTATCATGTCGAAGCCAAATATTGCATGATAAGGTGAATTATTTATGGCCTGATGATAGGAGTTGCGTAGAGCACAACTTATAGCACTAAGCTGTTCATCCCAAAGTCGATGGTCATTTTTTTATTTTTAAATTGACTTCCATTATCACTGACTATGACCTCTGGAACACCGTAAGTATGAAAAATATGCTGTTTTAGATAATTCTGAATGTTAATCGATGTAAATTTCCTGAGAGGACATAGCCAGTGAAATTTGGTCAAGTGATCAAGCACGATTAACAAACCAATGTACCCAGACTTGCTTCTCGGATAAGGTCCCAATAAGTCAACGTATAACCGCTGGAAAGGTCTTTCAGATATTACGTGTTTTCCCATAGGCGGTTTCATGATGAAGTTAGGAGCTTTTGTCGTCTTACATACTTCACAGTTTCTTACGTAGTTTCGTACATCTCTTATCATACCGGGCCAATAGAAATTTCGTCTCAACAAGTCTAACGTTTTGACCATACCTCCATGTGAAGTTGTAGGAGTGTCGTGGGCTCTTCTGATCGTGTCTTCACGAAGTCTGCAGGGTACCCATAACTTCCAGGTCATGTTTTCTTCTTCTTCTTCACCCGAATAATGTTCTGTACGAATATTTACGTATTTATCTTCTATCTTTATATCCGGGTAATTGCTTTGGTTTTCAGTAATTTTAATTTTCAAATCCGTATATTCCTGGTCATCAAAGTAAGGTGAGTTAAGATCAATTTCCGGTTCCACAATTTCCAAAGCACTTATCTCCTCGATGGGTATTCTAGACAAGACATCAGGTACTAGGTACTTATGGTAAATTTATATGGTTGTAACTTGAAAACCCATCGAGCAAGTCGGCCGCTTAAATCAGGTTGTTTCATGAGCCATAGAAGACTGGAATGATCTGTCACAACCTCAAATTCCTGCATCTCCAAGTAGCATCTGAATTTCTTTATGGCTTCCATTGTCGCCAAGCATTCCCGCTCTGTGACGGAGTAATTACGCTGCGCTGCATTAAGCTTCTTACTCATGTATGCAATGGGCTTTTCTTCTCCTTGAGCATCCAATTGCACCAGAACTGCGCCAATACCATAATCACTCGCGTCACAGTGCAGGAAGAACTTTTTGGAGAAGTCAGGATTAGAAAGGACAGGTGCAGTTGTGAGCAGATTCTTTACTTTCTCAAATGCAACTTGAGCTTCGGGTGTCCATGCGAATCTTTTCTTGGTGCTTAGAACATCAGTAATAGGACTGACTTCAGTCGAAAAGCTTTTGATAAATCTGCGATACCATCCCGCCAATCCAATGAATCCTCTCACTTGTTTCAGGTTTTTCGGAACAGGCCAGTTGACAATCGCACTGATTTTTTCGGGATCCGTTGTGACTCCACCATCTCCTATCACATAGCCTAAATAATTCACCTTAGTCACACAGAATTTACTTTCCGCTACGTTAAGAGTTAGATTTGCCTTTCTAAATTGAGATGCTAACCTCACAAGGACTTCTATATGGGATTCAAAATCCTCAGAAACTATAACAACGTCGTCTAGATAGCCGAACACACAATTTTTCAAATCTGGGGGAATGAGCTCATCTACTAACCTACACATAGTTTGTGGCGCATTACATTGTGGCGTTTGTGGCATTACCACAAACTGGTATAGAGGACGTCCAGGAACAGTGAAAGCTGTTAAAGGTTTGGAACTTTCGTCCAGTCCAATTTGCCAGTACGCGTCCTTGAGGTCTAATTTTGTAATTATGTTGGCTTTGGGCAAACGAGCAAATATTCCACTTATGTTGGGGAGCGGATACGCATCCTTTTTAGTGACCTGGTTAATTTTACGTGCATCCAGGCATAATCGAACCTTATTGGGCTTTACTACTAGTCTCATAGGCGAACTCCAAGGAGACGATGACGGTTCAATTACACCTAGAGCTAGCATTCTGTCGATTTCCCCAAACATAAGTTTTTCGACTGCCGGTGAAACAGGATAAAATCTCTGTTTAACAGGAGTTGCGTTACCAACATCGATTTTATGCTCAATTAACTTCGTCCTGCCAAGGCCTTGTTTATCAAAATTTGGGAATAAGGATATTATCGAGTCTAATTGATTTCTTTGTTCATTAGTCAAAGGATACAAGTTTTCGTCTACCAGAGGGCTAGATTTGGCAAAATCTGTAAGGACATCAGTTAGACTATGGAGTTCAGAAGGACTATTTGTATAACTATTTGAAGCAATTACATTAGGAGACCCAATAAAGTCAGGACAGAGATTAAACAAACGCCAAAAGTCTACACCAAGAATTAGACGTTGAGAAATACTAGGTATTATGAAGAGCTTTAAGGATTTAGTTATGTTTTTAAATGAAATATTGGCATCTAACCAACCTACAACAACCTGTGATTTACCATCCGCAGTTTTCACATAGGATTTACATTTGTTAAAATTAGGATATTTTGAAAAATCTTGCTTTGCTAAATCTTCTCCAATACAACTAATATTGGCCCCTGTGTCTAACAGGCCATATTCCTGAAAATCTAAAAATGATACCTTGGCGTAGTATCTCATATCATTGTTGTTTGATACAATAGTTGAAATCAAAAATTTTCTACAGATTTTCTTAAGTTTGTAAAATCTTCTCATTCGCAAAGTGGAACGTTTACTTTTCCTCGACAAAGGTACAGAAATAGATGCAATATTGAAAATTTGATCCCTCTTTTGTAAATAAAGTTGCCATCTTTTATGGTACGGTAAACGAGGATATGGAGCTATAGATTTAGGTTCTACAGGGATGTTACTGATATCCTGGCCTCTTCGCCGAATTTCAACCTTGCCAAATTCATAATCATTCTCTTTATCAAGTACACTTTTGCTAGGGTCATTCTCAGATATAGTTTTGTTATCATGGCCTTTACGCCGTATTCCAATTTGGTCAAATTCATAGTTCAAATCATTGTCCAGTTCAGTTTTGCCGGGTTCATTATCAGGTGAATTCAGTTTTATCTCGGAAAAATGTTTATTTATTATGGTTTGCTCTCTTTGGGAAAATGAGGTTTTAAGTTTTTTGGAAACGATGGTTTTCTATTGGCACACTTTGAGCAGTTTGGCTTATACATTTGTTTCTCGCCACAACCATAGCAGAAAACGGTTCTGTCTTTTAGGCAATCTTGCCAATGATGGCCAATTTCATCGCAATTCCAACACTTGCCATTGAATTCTGTATTTTGAATTGCATTTATCGAAATTTCAGTTTCTATATCATCGGTAAATTGAGCAGATTCATTAACTTCGTCGGCTGAAAGTTCAGCTAAGCGACGAGGATAATTGGTGTTGGGCATTCTAGAAACTATGTTTCTACGGACATGTTCCTCCGATAAGAAGTTTTCCCTCATTTGGACCAATTTTCTCAAATGTGGAATGGAATGAACCGGGACATATAAGAGATCTTGTCTAATGTCAGGTCTTAAGTTTCTAGCTAATATTTCGATTAATTCCAACTCCGACATGGGAGTAGGAAGCTTGTCCATAATGGTGGAAACAGATTCGTAAAAGGAATCGAAAGTTTCTCCAGGTTTCTGTTTCCTGTTACGAATTTCTTCTCGAATATCGAATGAAGACTTAAATTCTCTGTACTGGCATCTTATAGCTTCACAGAACTCGTTCCATTCGATAACTTGGACACGTTTATGGTAACGCCAGTACCATTCCCTAACTTTTCCTATGAGTAAAATGTGCAGATTACGGCAAATAATTGAAAAATCACTATTAAAGTAATCTTTTGTTAAGGTCTTAATGCGGTATAGAAATTCTTCGATATTCAGCCCATTGGAAGTACCGTCAAATTTAACGTTCCAATTCTGTATAATCAAAGCGATTTTATCAGCATTCAAGGTGCTGTGGTACGAATTACCAGCTGAATTGGGACGCATTGGAGAATTCAAAATGTTTACGTTTGGCTGATCAAATAAATGAATATTTGAATTGTTTAAACTGGGTGGTCTATTCAGGTTCTGTGACATATCAGGATTTGCATTTGGAACTAAGTTCAAGTTACTCAAAATTCGAGTGAGATTTTGCTCTATTAATCGATTGATTTCTTGGTAATCTATTCCATTGTTGACAGGGTTATTGCTATCATTTGTGACATTTTGGACATTGCTTTCAGGAGCTCTAACTGGGTCATTAGTAGAATATTCATTCGGATTAGTGTCTACATTGTCTTGTCCTATATTTCTACTAGAGCTTCTGGTATTATAGTGTCGTGCCATTGCTCCTCTTGGTTTTGTACCAGTAGGTCTGGCTAAAGTACCTTTCGGTTGGATTACCAGCTTTCTTAGCTCAGACAATTGGCAATTGCGCTTACATATAGGGCAATCCGAAGATGTAGCTAAATGTGTTTCTATACACATGCCATGAAAAGCGTGACTACACTGATTTAGGATCAAACATTCCTGCCCTTCTTACATAGCTTTTTTGCAAATTTGACAAACTGAAGGCTCTATAAAAACAGGTGCCGTAGGCAAAGGGGGTGGTATTGAACCAGGGGGAGAAGTGTGATCAGTTGCCATCATGAAAAGTTTATAAAACAATATAAAAATCTATAGGACTCCAAATAATGTTATTTAAAACAAGCAAAGTACCTTTTAGTAAACGTATTTTAGTTCAGGGAATATATTTTGCTAAAATAATATTAATATTCATAAAGAAAATGTGTAAAATTTATTAGTACTGGAAAAAATACCAAAATTATAGTAGAAATTAGATAAATGTTCAGAGTTTTAATCTGGTTCAATGTTGAATTATTGAACTTAATAGAAAAAGTAAAAATTTTAACCAAATTTAAAAGGAGTATATAAAATTAAAATGTATAATTCAATGTTGTTTATTGATTTATCTCTTTGTTAGAAAATCAAGCGAGTTCGAAAAAAAAAATTAGATTAATAAATGTAAATCCTTTAAAACACACAACCAAATCGATAAAGTTGTGGATGAAAGTAATTATAGTTGTATAAAACTCAATAAATTCAAATATTTTAATTAAACTTTTAAAATTTTAAATTAGATCAAAAAATTAAAATAATTTGAATTTCAATTAATCAATTCAATTGAATTTAAATCAAAAAAGTTTTTTTTTCTTTGAAACACAAGTTTTAACTTGCAAAACTGATTCGGTTTCCAAATCAAAGTTAATTATTTATGAACAACGTATGGTCTTCAAAGAGTTCGAATGTGAGAATAAACAAAAATAAGTATTTAATTTGGCAAAAATAGAAAAAAAATCAACTAAATGGAAAGCAAAACAGGTCTATGGAGCTTTTTATTAGTGTAATATGATTAAGAAATTGACACCACTAGCTATATACAAAATATCTCCTGGTATCTCATATTTTTTCCAGGTCATAAACTGCAAACAGCAAATTTATGATTTCCTATGAAGAAAATATGTGCTACAGATCGGATCACAATCACTAAAACAGATTAAACTAATATCAAACTATATATAATGATGAAATGTAATCCATTATTTTAAAAAGGATGAAGAAAGGACTATTTTACACTAAACGGTTAGCCTATTCGAACCTTTAAACCTCAAATAGCTAATATTCCTGTAAAGTTCCAATAGTTATTCCTCATCTAATTTAAAAGTAAAAGAAACTTTTCAACATTATACAAAAATGAAATCTATAAATTATAAACAAAATTTTTGAGCCAAAAGGAACGGAGCTATTCCTCCGGGCCCCACGTTGGGCGCCATTTCATGTAATGAACACGTTAGAAATCTTTAAAACAAGATTATATTTTAAACGTTTAGTTTGAAACCAATAGGATAACTTCAAGAAAGTAAACCTATACCAAATGTTCATCACTAAACCCAGAAAATCAGAAGTAAATAAATTCAAAATTTTAAGCAATGCTCTGTTTATCAAAAGACAGTTCACTACTCTGATTTCCGGTGTATGAAAGGATATGAAAAGGACGATGGGAGCCATTGATACGCTAGCTAGGAGTCGGGTGGGGGAGTTCGTGTCCTATTTCATTATCTTCCACAGATTATTACATGCTCTTTATTTAAGACTCCCTAGATGAAAACTAATCTTACAGGATCATTCGAATTTATAACAAAACTAGATTAAAATAAAACAAAAACAAATAAACAATGCCCCGAATCTAGTTGAAGTTGAAATCTACTCAAAAGTATAGTTGATTTTCCTTTACTATTTAACAAATTTTCGGCAATCCCGATGGTATTGGATGCCAAGGCCTCAAAACCCTCACCAACCTTAGTTCTAGTGGCCTATATACGATTTCTAGATCCCCTAACATAAACTTATCTATCGATTCTCACATTCTCACAAATAAGAAGACCAAACTATTTAAAGTTTACACATTCATATTCATTATGTTTATTAAAGAAAATTTTAAACTAATCATAGTGAATTATACAAAATTATATATAATATTTAGGTTTATTATTTCATAAAAATTAATAATTAAACAAAAAAATCGTAATAAAAGTTTAAATTTGGCAAAGTATAACAACTAATGTAAATTTTAGAAAAATATAACAATTTTAAATTCAAAAGAAACTTATTTCATAGGAATTTAAAAGAAAATTTAGAAGAAATAAGAAAATTTTAATATTTTAAGAAAATGAATCAAACTAACGCATCATTATTATTATTTAGTTTGATAATTTTAGGAGTATGTAAATGATATTAACTTTGCAAATTTTAACAATATTTTAAAATTTAAAGAAAAAATGTACAACTATAAAAAATTTACAACTATACAACTATAAAAAAAAATTCTTGAAATTTTATATTTTCTGTTTACTATATTATTATAACAGTTTAATTTAAAATAGTTAACCAAAAGACCAAAATTTCCTAATTAAAATTTTACAAAAGTATTATCATTTACTCTTGTTTTGACCCATTGTGTAAATTTTAATAAAGAAAACGAACAAATAAACAAAGCAAAACTATATAAAAGTTCATTGAACTTTAATTTGAACAGCTGATCGTTTTATTAAGGTTTGTGTGGATATTTACAAATGTTGCATTCAAATATATTATGTAGGTCAAGACATGTTTGACTCTCTTATGTATTAGTGAGAATTAGGTTACAACTAGTTTGAGTTAAATTAACGCAACATGTTTGATCGAGCTTTAATAGATCTCTGCTTTTGGTTTTTATACCCTCCACCACCATCAGTGGTGATAGAGGGTATATATAACTTTGTCATTCCGTGTGTAACACCAAGAAATATTCATCTGAGACCCAACAGAGTATATATATTCTGGGTCCTTATGAAATTCTGAGTCGATTTAGCTATGTCCGTCTGTCCGTCCGTCCGTCCGTCCGTCCGTCCGTCTGTCTGTCTGTCTGTGTAAAACACGCTCACGTTAAAACGAAGCAATATAATTTAACCAAATTCACCCAAAATATTCATTATTATCCGGTACAGTTTGGTATTGAAAATGAGTAAAATCGGTTCACATCGGGAAAAGTTATGAATCAAAATTTAAAACAACCTCGAAAAAAATAAGCATTTTTTACACATTCTAATGTAATTTTCTCCAAAACTATGCAAGATAATTCCATGAAAATCACCATACATTCGTTTCTGCACAAGATCTTGATCCGTGCAGAAAATTGCCAGAATCGGTCCACAATTTCATATACCTCCCATACAAAAGTACATGTTCCCGGAAAATGGGTTTTTCGTTAATAACTTCCATCACAATGTCGATATCTTCACAAAATTTTACAAATTAAAATCTTATGTCAATAGAATTCTTCCGGAGAAAAATTTTCTGGATCGGTCCATAATTGGACATAGCTCCCATACAAGGTCCCCTCCCGAAAATCACTTAAACGCGCATAACTCATTACTAAATTAAGATATCCATATAAAATTTGGTATAAATATTGCCCATATGCATAGAAATATTACTGTGAAAATGTTTTCCGATCGGTTCAAAATTGGTCATAGCTCCCATACAAGGTCCCCTCCCGAAAATCACTTAAACGCGCATAACTCATTACTAAATTAAGATATCCATATAAAATTTGGTATAAGTATTGCCCATATGCATAGAAATATTACTGTGAAAATGTTTTCCGATCGGTTCAAAATTGGTCATAGCTCCCATACAAGGTCCCCTCCCGAAAATCACTTAAACGCGCATAACTCATTACTAAATTAAGATATCCATACAAAATTTGGTATAAGTATTGTCCATATGCATAGAAATATTACTGTGAAAGCTTTTTCCGATCGGTCCATAATTGGTCATAGCTCCCATACAAGGTCCCCTCCCGAAAATCACATAAACGCGCATAACTCATTACTAAATTAAGATATCCATATAAAATTTGGTATAAGTATTGCCCATATGCACAGAAATATTACTGTGAAAGTTTTTTCCGATCGGTCCATAATTGGTCGTAGCTCCCATAAAAGGTCCCCTCCCGAAAATCACTTAAACGCGCATAACTCATTACTAAATTAAGATATCCATATAAAATTTGGTATAAGTATTGCCCATATGCATAGAAATATTACTGTGAAAGTTTTTTCCGATCGGTCCATAATTGGTCATAGCTCCCATACAAGGTCCCATCCCGAAAATCACTTAAACGCGCATAAGTCATTACTTAATTAAGATATCCATATAAAATTTGGTATAAAAGTTGCCCACATGCATAGAAATATTACTGTGAAAATTTTTTTGGATCGGTTCAAAATTGGTCATAGCTCCCATACAAGGTCCCCTCCCGAAAATCACATAAACGCGCATAACTCATTACTAAATTAAGATATCCATATAAAATTTGGTATATGTATTGCCCATATGCACAGAAATATTACTGTGAAAGTTTTTTCCGATCGGTCCATAATTGGTCATAGCTCCCATACAGGGTCCCCTCCCGAAAATCACTTAAACGCACATAATTCATTACCAAATATTGATATCATACATTTAGCAAAATTATTGCTCTTATATACATAAATTACACTATAAAATTGTTTTACGATCGGTCCATATTTGGTCATTGCTCTCATACTAGGTCCCCTCCAGAAAATCACTTAAATGCACAATATTCATTACCAAATAAAGCTATTGATACAAAATTTGCCACAAATATTAGTTTTGTATACAAAAATTCTATTTCAAGATTTCTCACGATCGGCTCATAACATGGGTGCGGTCGGTCCCATACAAGGTTCCCTTCCGAAAATCACTTAAACACACATTACTTATTACTAAATTACGATATAGATATAAAATTTTACTGAAATATAGCTTTTATGTACAGAAATTTAGCTTAAAGAATTTTTTACGATCGGACTATAATTGGTCATATCTAGGTCCTGCCCCTGAAAGCACTTTAACCGTATTTAACTAGTTGCATTATCAATTTGTGTAGATTATGTATATGTATTTTGAAAATCCTTTAATTTCACACAAATATCGCTAAGCGCTATAAAAATATAAAGAAAATTGCGTTTGTAATGTTCAATAAATCATGGAATTGTAATAGATTTAAGTTGTTTAAATCCTGGGATTTTTCTATTTAAGACATGAGAAAACTTATTTCTACAAATATTTGATCAATTAGAAAAGTATTAATATAAAAGTAGCTGGTGGAGGGTATTTAAGATTCGGCTCAGCCGAATTTAGCACTCTAACTTGTTTTGTTTGTGTTCTTTAGTTTTGAAGGAATGCAAGAAAATAAATATATAAACAAAAGAAGAAAAAATTTTTACATCACTCACCAAGTACACAATCTGTAGAAGGCCTTCTCCAGGAACAGTTGGTGCGCTATATTTGTTTTGGGGAATTATTTATAAAATGATTTTAACTATTTTCTTGCATATTATCCAATTTGGTTGATGGGTTTCGTTTAATATTTCATATTTAGGTTTTTAATTTGAATTATATTTTAAACTTTAGTTTAAATTTTAATAACTTGGTTTTAAAATTTTATAGTTATTAAAATAATTTGAACATAAACATATAGAATTCTTTTAATTACTACATTATGTTTTTTTCTAAAAATTATCACCAAAATTAAGTTCACATTAACTTTTATAATTAACTTTTATAATTAAACTTTTATAATTAAAATTTTAAAACTTTTAAGGGTTTTATTGTTAATTTAACTGTGATATTAGAATTATTAGGTTTTTTAAATTTTACACATTTTATCTTTTAAGACAAATTTTCTGTGATATTAGTTTAAGGTTCCTTTTTTAAGTTTTTTAAATTTTAAACATTTTATAAAACTGTGATATTAGATTAAGGTTTCATTATCATTGGTTTTATTATATAAACTTTTATTTAAACGTTCACTATTTCATCGAGAAGAAAAAAATTTTGGTAGAGTGCAAATTTCTTGATCATTGCGTTTAGTTATCTTTAATTTACAACTTTAAAACACTATTGTATATATGGCTCGTTCAAATTTGTACATATTTCAAATATTTTAATACTAACAAAACATTACCATTAAAATTTTAGCAAATTTATAAACTCTGCAAGCATTTATTTTAAATTTTAACAAGATTGAGAACCACTGAATTTTGGGTGCATTTTAGCTGTTTGGGGAACACTGTTTTGGTTATTTTCACATTCTTTTGTTTTGATCTGTTATTTTGTTTTATGCTTTTATTGGAACACTACTTTATTTTGCTATTTAAGTGAGAATTGTGAATTTGTGAAGTTCCCTTTTAGTTGTTGAACGGAAATGGCATGCTGGTCTTAGCTGCGGCTGTAGCTCGCCGGAAATGGGGGGGTTGTTTTTCCGTAGGTTTTCACAATTACGAATTCATGCCATATAAATGAAATAATAAAAAAAATAAGATTGCATTGTTCGTATCACCTGATGTAGTTAGCGGACAGACTTTAGACGATCGGACAAAATGACAGACTTGACCTTAATGGACTTAAGTCTCCAGGATTAGATGGAATGCTCCTGTACAGGCCACCCTCCCACTATGACTGGTATCAGTCATCCGTGACATCAATCTTGCCTGTTAAAAAATTTTTGAACAATGTCCCTAAAAACATCTCTATTAGTTTTCCTAAGTTCAACTACATATCAACCTTTCAGATATAGTTTAGTACATCTTTAACATAGTTTCATATAAACATTAGAACATTTATTTTTAATTTATATTTCTAAATAACAACAATTTATTTTATAGTAATAAAATAGAAAATTAGCATAATGTTATAATAATATAATTTATAGGATTTTTTTTTTAAATTATAAAAGAAATTACAAAAAAATTAATAATAATAAATGCACAAAAGAAATAATAATTAAATTTGAATATTGGGTTTATATATATGTATTTGAATATTTACTAAAAAAAAATTAGATTCTTCATATTTTAACTGATATTTAATAATATTTTATAATTATTTTAGATTTGTTAAGAAATGAATATTTATGTACTATTTATGTTTTTCTTTATTTTTATACCCTCCACCACCATCAGTGGTGATAGAGGGTATATATAACTTTGTCATTCCGTGTGTAACACCAAGAAATATTCATCTGAGACCCAACAGAGTATATATATTCTGGGTCCTTATGAAATTCTGAGTCGATTTAGCTATGTCCGTCTGTCCGTCCGTCCGTCCGTCCGTCCGTCCGTCTGTCTGTCTGTCTGTCTGTCTGTCTGTGTAAAACACGCTCACGTTAAAACGAAGCAATATAATTTAACCAAATTCACCCAAAATATTCATTATTATCCGGTACAGTTTGGTATTGAAAATGAGCAAAATCGGTTCACATCGGGAAAAGTTATGAATCAAAATTTAAAACAACCTCGAAAAAAATAAGCATTTTTTACACATTCTAATGTAATTTTCTCCAAAACTATGCAAGATAATTCCATGAAAATCACCATACATTCGTTTCTGCACAAGATCTTGATCCGTGCAGAAAATTGCCAGAATCGGTCCACAATTTCATATACCTCCCATACAAAAGTACATGTTCCCGGAAAATGGGTTTTTCGTTAATAACTTCCATCACAATGTCGATATCTTCACAAAATTTTACAAATTAAAATCTTATGTCAATAGAATTCTTTCGGAGAAAAATTTTCTGGATCGGTCCATAATTGGACATAGCTCCCATACAAGGTCCCCTCCCGAAAATCACTTAAACGCGCATAACTCATTACTAAATTAAGATATCCATATAAAATTTGGTATAAATATTGCCCATATGCATAGAAATATTACTGTGGAAATGTTTTCCGATCGGTTCAAAATTGGTCATAGCTCCCATACAAGGTCCCCTCCCGAAAATCACTTAAACGCGCATAACTCATTACTAAATTAAGATATCCATATAAAATTTGGTATAAGTATTGCCCATATGCATAGAAATATTACTGTGAAAATGTTTTCCGATCGGTTCAAAATTGGTCATAGCTCCCATACAAGGTCCCCTCCCGAAAATCACTTAAACGCGCATAACTCATTACTAAATTAAGATATCCATACAAAATTTGGTATAAGTATTGTCCATATGCATAGAAATATTACTGTGAAAGCTTTTTCCGATCGGTCCATAGTTGGTCATAGCTCCCATACAAGGTCCCCTCCCGAAAATCACATAAACGCGCATAACTCATTACTAAATTAAGATATCCATATAAAATTTGGTATAAGTATTGCCCATATGCACAGAAATATTACTGTGAAAGTTTTTTCCGATCGGTCCATAATTGGTCATAGCTCCCATAACAGGTCCCCTCCCGAAAATCACTTAAACGCGCATAACTCATTACTAAATTAAGATATCCATATAAAATTTGGTATAAGTATTGCCCATATGCATAGAAATATTACTGTGAAAGTTTTTTCCGATCGGTCCATAATTGGTCATAGCTCCCATACAAGGTCCCATCCCGAAAATCACTTAAACGCGCATAAGTCATTACTTAATTAAGATATCCATATAAAATTTGGTATAAAAGTTGCCCACATGCATAGAAATATTACTGTGAAATTTTTTTGGATCGGTTCAAAATTGGTCATAGCTCCCATACAAGGTCCCCTCCCGAAAATCACATAAACGCGCATAACTCATTACTAAATTAAGATATCCATATAAAATTTGGTATATGTATTGCCCATATGCACAGAAATATTACTGTGAAAGTTTTTTCCGATCGGTCCATAATTGGTCATAGCTCCCATACAGGGTCCCCTCCCGAAAATCACTTAAACGCACATAATTCATTACCAAATATTGATATCATACATTTAGCAAAATTATTGCTCTTATATACATAAATTACACTATAAAATTGTTTTACGATCGGTCCATATTTGGTCATTGCTCTCATACTAGGTCCCCTCCAGAAAATCACTTAAATGCACAATATTCATTACCAAATAAAGCTATTGATACAAAATTTGCCACAAATATTAGTTTTGTATACAAAAATTCTATTTCAAGATTTCTCACGATCGGCTCATAACATGGGTGCGGTCGGTCCCATACAAGGTTCCCTTCCGAAAATCACTTAAACACACATTACTTATTACTAAATTACGATATAGATATAAAATTTTACTGAAATATAGCTTTTATGTACAGAAATTTAGCTTAAAGAATTTTTTACGATCGGACTATAATTGGTCATATCTAGGTCCTGCCCCTGAAAGCACTTTAACCGTATTTAACTAGTTGCATTATCAATTTGTGTAGATTATATATATGTATTTTGAAAATCCTTTAATTTCACACAAATATCGCTAAGCGCTATAAAAATATAAAGAAAATTGCGTTTGTAATGTTCAATAAATCATGGAATTGTAATAGATTTAAGCTGTTTAAATCCTGGGATTTTTCTATTTAAGACATGAGAAAACTTATTTCTACAAATATTTGATCAATTAGAAAAGTATTAATATAAAAGTAGCTGGTGGAGGGTATTTAAGATTCGGCTCAGCCGAATTTAGCACTCTAACTTGTTATTGCATTATAGTGTGCATTTGTTTTGGTATATAATTTATTCATAATATATTTTTGGAAAATGGCCAATTGGATAGATCGGTAGAATTATTTTCACAGCTTTAAAAACGCGGTAGTTTGAGGTTCCGATATGGCTGCGAAATAACATTGACAGTTTTCAGCGCTATGACAGTCATTTATGCATCATTTTAAAAGCATTATGATTGCACTTTAATATGGTATATCATTTGTAGCATAATGTGTATTTTTACAAATTGGTCAATTTGATAGATCGGTAGAATATTGTTCTATGTTTAATAAACGCAGTAATCTGAGGTTCCGATATGGTTGCAATTAACTTTGGCAGTTTTCGTGCTAGGACAGTAGTTTCTGCACCATTTTAAAGCATTAGAATTGCCATTTGTTTTGGTATATAATTTATTGCATAATGTATTTTTAGAAAATGGCCAATTGGATAGATCGGTAGAATTATTTCCCAGGTTTAAAAAGGCGGTAATTTGAGGTTCCGATATGGTTGTGAATAACTTTGACAGTTTTCATGCTATGACAGTCATTTATGCATCATTTTAAAGCATTATGATTGCACTTTAATTTGGTATATCATTTGTGTCACAATGTGTTCGTCTAAAAAATGGTCAATTTGAAGGATCGGTAGAATTATTGTTCCATGTTTAAAAACGCGGTAATTTGAGGTTCCGATATGGTTGCAAATAACTTTATAATTTTCATGTTATAACAGTCGTTTACATCTTTTTATTGCATTTTAGTTGCCATTTGTTTTGGTATATAATTTATTGCATAATGTATTTTTAGAAGATGGCCAATTGGATAGATCGATAGAATTATTTTTCCCAGGTTTAAAAACGCGGAAATTTGAGGTTCCGATATGGTTGCAAATAACTTTGACAGTTTTCATGCTAGGGCAATAGTTTATGCATCATTTAAAAGCATAACAGTTGCACTTTATTTTGGTGTATAATTTGTGGCATAGTTAATTTTTACAAAAGTTGGATAGATCGGTATATTTATTGGTACAGGTTTAAAATGCGGTAATTCAAGGCTCCGATATGGTTGCAAATAACTTTTATAGTTTTCATGTTATAACAGTCGTTTATATATCTTTTATTGCATTATAGTTGCCATTTGCTTTGGTATATAATTTATTGCATAATATATTTTTAGAAAATTGCCAATTGGATAGATCGGTAGAATTATTTTCACAGCTTTAAAAAGGCGGTAATTTGAGGTTCCGATATGGTTGCAAATAACATTGACAGTTTTCATGCTATGACAGTCATTATGCATCATTTTAAAGCATTATGATTGCACTTTAATATGGTATATAATTTGTAGCATAATGTGTGTTTTTACAAATTGGTCAATTTGATAGATCGGTAGAATTATTGTTCTATGTTTAATAAAAGCAGTAATCTGAGGTTCCGATATGGTTGAAATTACCTTTGGGCAGTTTTCGTGCTAGGACAGTCGTTTATGCACCATTTAAAGCATTAAAATTGCCATTTGTTTGGTATATAATTTATTGCATAATGTATTTTTAGAAAAATGGCCAATTGGATAGATCGGTAGAATTATTTTCCCAGGTTTAAAAAGTCGGTAATTTGAGGTTCCGATATGGTTGTGAATAACTTTGACAGTTTTCATGCTATGACAGTCATTTATGCATCATTTTAAAGCATTATGATTGCACTTTAATTTGGTATATCATTTGTGGCACAATGTGTTCGTCTAAAAAATGGTCAATTTGAAGGATCGGTAGAATTATTGTTCTATGTTTAATAAACGCAGTAATCTGAGGTTCCGATATGTTTGCAATTAACTTTGGCAGTTTTCGTGCTAGGACAGTCGTTTATGCATTATTTTAAGGCATTATATATCTTTTTACTTCATTATAGTTGCCATTTGTTTTGGTATATAATTTATTGCATAATATATTCTTAGAAAATTGCCAATTGGATAGATCGGTAGAATTATTTTCACAGCTTTAAAAAGGCGGTAATTTGAGGTTCCGATATGGTTGCAAATAACATTGACAGTTTTCATGCTATGACAGTCATTTATGCATTATTTTAAAGCACTTTAATATGGTATATAATTTGTAGCATAATGTGTATTTTTACAAATTGGTCAATTTGATAGATCGGTAGAATTATTGTTCTATGTTTAATAAAAGCAGTAATCTGAGGTTCCGATATGTTTGCAATTAACTTTGGCAGTTTTCGTGCTAGGACAGTCGTTTATGCACCATTTTAAAGCATTAAAATTGCCATTTGTTTTGGTATATAATTTATTGCATAATGTATTTTAGAAAACGGCCAATTGGATAATCGGTAGAATTATTTTCCCAGGTTTAAAAACGCGGTAATTTGAGGTTCCGATATGGTTGTGAATAACTTTGACAGTTTTCATGCTATGATAGTCATTTATGCATCATTTAAAGCATTACAGTTGCACTTTGTTTTGTGTAATAATTTGTGGCATAATGAATTTTTACTAAAAATTGGATAGATCGGTATATTTATTGGTACAGGTTTAAAAATGCGGTAATTTAAGGCCCCGATATGGTTGCAAATAACTTTTATAGTTTTCATGTTATAACAGTCGTTTATACATCGTTTTATTGCATTTTAGTTGCCATTTGTTTTGGTATATAATTTATTGCATAATGTATTTTTAGAAGATGGCCAATTGGATAGATCGGTAGAATTATTTTCCCAGGTTTAAAAAGGCGGTAATTTGAGGTTCCGATATGGTTGTGAATAACTGTGACAGTTTTCATGCTATGACAGTCATTTATGCATCATTTTAAAGCATTATGATTGCACTTTAATTTGGTATATCATTGTGGCACAATGTGTTCGTCTAAAAAATGGTCAATTTGAAGGATCGGTAGAATTATTGTTCTATGTTTAAAAACGCGGTAATTTGAGGTTCCGATATGGTTGCAAATAACTTTGACAGTTTTCATGCTAGGGCAATAGTTTATGCATCATTTTAAAGCATTACAGTTGCACTTTATTTTGGTGTATAATTTGTGGCATAATGGATTTTTACAAAAGTTGGATAGATCGGTATATTTATTGGTACAGGTTTAAAAATGCGGTAATTCAAGGCTCCGATATGGTTGCAAATACTTTTATAGTTTTCATGTTATAACAGTCGTTTATATATCTTTTTATTGCATTTCAGTTGCCATTTGTTTTGGTATATAATTTATTGCATAATGTATTTTTAGAAGATGGCCAATTGGATAGATCGATAGAATTATTTTCCCAGGTTTAAAAACGCGGTAATTTGAGGTTCCGATATGGTTGCTAATAACTTTGACAGTTTTCATGCTAGGGCATTAGTTTATGCATCATTTTAAAGCATTACAGTTGCACTTTATTTTGGTGTATAATTTGTGGCATAATGAATTTTTACAAAAGTTGGATAGATCGGTATATTTATTGGTACAGGTTCAAAAATGCGGTAATTCAAGGCTCCGATATGGTTGCAAATAACTTTTATAGTTTTCATGTTATAACAGTCGTTCATATATCTTTATATTGCATTATAGTTGCCATTTGTTTTGGTATATAATTTATTGCATAATATATTTTTAGGAAATTGCCAATTGGATAGATCGGTAGAATTATTTTCACAGCTTTAAAAAGGCGGTAATTTGAGGTTCCGATATGGTTGCAAATAACATTGACAGTTTTCATGCTATGACTGTAATTTATGCATCATTTTAAAGCATTATGATTGCACTTTAATATGGTATATAATTTGTAGCATAATGTGTGTTTTTACAAATTGGTCAATTTGATAGATCGGTAGAATTATTGTTCTATGTTTAATAAAAGCAGTAATCTGAGGTTCCGATATGGTTGCAATTAACTTTGGCAGTTTTCGTGCTAGGACAGTCGTTTATGCACCATTTTAAAGCATTAAAATTGCCATTTGTTTTGGTATATAATTTATTGCATAATGTATTTTAAGAAAATGGCCAATTGGATAGATCGGTAGAATTATTTTCCCAGGTTTAAAAAGGCGGTAATTTGAGGTTCCGATATGGTTGTGAATAACTTTGACAGTTTTCATACTATGACAGTCATTTATGCATCAGTTTAGAGCATTATGATTGCACTTTAATTTGGTATATCATTTGTGGCATAATGTGTTCGTCTAAAAAATGGTCAATTTGATGGATCGGTAGAATTATTGTTCTATGTTTAAAAACGCGGTAATTGGAGGTTCCGATATGGTTGCAAATAACTTTGACAGTTTTCATGCTAGGGCAATAGTTTATGCATCATTTTAAAGCATTACAGTTGCACTTTATTTTGTGTATAATTTGTGGCATAATGAGTTTTTACAAAAGTTGGATAGATCGGTATATTTATTGGTACAGGTTTAAAAATGCGGTAATTCAAGGCTCCGATATGGTTGCAAATAACTTTTATAGTGTTCATGTTATAACAGTCGTTTATATATCTTTTTATTGCATTATAGTTGCCATTTGTTTTGGTATATAATTTATTGCATAATATATTTTTAGAAAATTGCCAATTGGATAGATCGGTAGAATTATTTTCACAGCTTTAAAAAGGCGGTAATTTGAGGTTCCGATATGGTTGCAAATAACATTGACAGTTTTCATGCTATGACAGTCATTTATGCTTCATTTTAAAGCATTATGATTGCACTTTAATATGGTATATAATTTGTAGCATAATGTGTGTTTTTACTAATTGGTGAATTTGATAGATCGGTAGAATTATTGTTCTATGTTTAATAAACGCGGTAATCTGAGGTTCCGATATGGCTGCAATTAACTTTGGAAGTTTTCGTGCTAGGACAGTCGTTTATGCACCACTTTAAAGCATTAAAATTGCCATTTGTTTTGGTATATAATTTATTGCATAATGTATTTTTAGAAAACGGCCAATTGGATAAATCGGTAGAATTATTTTCCCAGGTTTAAAAACGCGGTAATTTGAGGTTCCGATATGGTTGTGAATAACTTTGACAGTTTTCATGCTATGACAGTCATTTATGCATCTGTTTAGAGCATTATGATTGCACTTTAATTTGGTATATCATTTGTGGCATAATGTGTTCGTATAAAAAATGGTCAAATTGATGGATCGGTAGAATTATTGTTCTATGTTTAAAAACGCGGTAATTTGAGGTTCCGATATGGTTGCAAATAACTTTGACAGTTTTCATGCTAGGGCATTAGTTTACGCATCATTTTAAAGCATTACAGTTGCAATTTATTTTGGTGTATAATATGTGGCATAATGAATTTTTACAAAAATTGGATAGGTCGGTATATTTATTGGTACAGGATCAAAAATGCGGTAATTTAAGGCTCCCATATGGTTGCAAATAACTTTTATAGTTTTCATGTTATAACAGTCGTTTATACATCTTTTTATTGCATTTTAGTTGCCACTTGTTTTGGTATATAATTTATTGCATAATGTATTTTTAGAAGATAGCCAATTGGATAGATCGATAGAATTATTTTCCCAGGTTTAAAAAGGCGGTAATTTGAGGTTCCGATATGGTTGTGAATTACTTTGACAGTTTTCATGCTATGACAGTCATTTATGCATCAGTTTAGAGCATTATGATTGCACATTAATTTGGTATATCATTTGTGGCATAATGTGTTCGTCTAAAAAATGGTCAATTTGATGGATCGGTAGAATTATTGTTCTATGTTTAAAAACGCGGTAATTTGAGGTTCCGATATGGTTGCAAATAACTTTGACAGTTTTCATGCTAGGGCATTAGTTTACGCATCATTTTAAAGCATTACAGTTGCACTTTATTTTGGTGTATAATTTGTGGCATAATGAATTTTTACAAAAATTGGATAGATCGGTATATTTATTGGTACAGGTTCAAAAATGCGGTAATTTAAGGCTCCGATATGGTTGCAAATAACTTTTATAGTTTTCATGTTATAACAGTCGTTTATATATCTTTTTATTGCATTATAGTTGCCATTTGCTTTGGTATATAACTTATTCCATAATGTATTTTTGGAAAATGGCCAATTGGATAGATCGGTAGAATTATTTTCACAGCTTTAAAAACGCGGTAGTTTGAGGTTCCGATATGGCTGCAAATAACATTGACAGTTTTCACGCTATGACAGTCATTTATGCATCATTTTAAAGCATTATGATTGCACTTTAATATCGGTATATCATTTGTAGCATAATGTGTATTTTTACAAATTGGTCAATTTGATAGATCGGTAGAATTATTGTTCTATGTTTAATAAACGCAGTAATCTGAGGTTCCGATATGGTTGCAATTAACTTTGGCAGTTTTCGTGCTAGGACAGTCGTTTATGCACCATTTTAAAGCATTAAAATTGCCATTTGTTTTGGTATATAATTTATTGCATAATGTATTTTTAGAAAATGGCCAATTGGATAGATCGGTAGAATTATTTTCCCAGGTTTAAAAAGGCGGTAATTTGAGGTTCCGATATGGTTGTGAATAACTTTGACAGTTTTCATGCTATGACAGTCATTTATGCATCATTTTAAAGCATTATGATTGCACTTTAATTTGGTATATCATTTGTGGCACAATGTGTTCGTCTAAAAAATGGTCAATTTGAAGGATCGGTAGAATTATTGTTCTATGTTTAAAAACGCGGTAATTTGAGGTTCCGATATGGTTGCAAATAACTTTGACAGTTTTCATGCTAGGGCAATAGTTTATGCATCATTTTAAAGCATTACAGTTGCACTTTATTTTGGTGTATAATTTGTGGCATAATGAATTTTTACAAAAGTTGGATAGATCGGTATATTTATTGGTACAGGTTTAAAAATGCGGCAATTCAAGGCTCCGATATGGTTGCAAATAACTTTTATAGTTTTCATGTTATAACAGTCGTTTATATATCTTTTTACTGCATTATAGTTGCCATTTGTTTTGGTATATAATTTACTGCATAATATATTCTTAGAAAATTGCCAATTGGATAGATCGGTAGAATTATTTTCACAGCTTTAAAAAGGCGGTAATTTGAGGTTCCGATATGGTTGCAAATAACATTGACAGTTTTCATGCTATGACAGTCATTTATGCATTATTTTAAAGCATTATATATCTTTTTACTGCATTATAGTTGCCATTTGTTTTGGTATATAATTTATTGCATAATATATTCTTAGAAAATTGCCAATTGGATAGATCGGTAGAATTATTTTCACAGCTTTAAAAATGCGGTAATTCAAGGCTCCGATATGGTTGCAAATAACATTGACAGTTTTCATGCTATGACAGTCATTTATGCATTATTTTAAAGCACTTTAATATGGTATATAATTTGTAGCATAATGTGTATTTTTACAAATTGGTCAATTTGATAGATCGGTAGAATTATTGTTCTATGTTTAATAAACGCAGTAATCTGAGGTTCCGATATGGTTGCAATTAACTTTGGCAGTTTTCGTGCTAGGACAGTCGTTTATGCACCATTTTAAAGCATTAAAATTGCCATTTGTTTTGGTATATAATTTATTGTATAATGTATTTTTAGAAAACGGCCAATTGGATAAATCGGTTTAAAAAGGCGGTAATTTGAGGTTCCGATATAGTTGTGAATAACTTTGACAGTTTTCATGCTATGACAGTCATTTATGCATCATTTTAAAGCATTACAGTTGCACTTTGTTTTTGTGTATAATTTGTGGCATAATGAATTTTTACAAAAATGGTCAATTTGAAGGATCGGTAGAATTATTGTTCTATGTTTAAAAACGCGGTAATTTGAGGTTCCGATATGGTTGCAAATAACTTTGACAGTTTTCATGCTAGGGACAGTCAGTTTATGCATCATTTTAAAGCATTACAGTTGCACTTTATTTTGGTGTATAATTTGTGGCATAATGAATTTTTACAAAATTGGATAGATCGGTATATTTATTGGTACAGGTTTAAAAATGCGGTAATTCAAGGCTCCGATATGGTTGCAAATAACTTTTATAGTTTTCATGTTATAACAGTCGTTTATATATCTTTTTATTGCATTATAGTTGCCATTTGTCTTGGTATATAATTTATTGCATAATATATTTTTAGAAAATGGCCAATTGGATAGATCGGTAGAATTATTTTCACAGCTTTAAAAAGGCGGTAATTTGAGGTTCCGATATGGTTGCAAATAACATTGACAGTTTTCATGCTATGACAGTCATTTATGCTTCATTTTAAAGCATTATGATTGCACTTTAATATGGTATATAATTTGTAGCATAATGTGTGTTTTTACTAATTGGTGAATTTGATAGATCGGTAGAATTATTGTTCTATGTTTAATAAACGCGGTAATCTGAGGTTCCGATATGGCTGCAATTAACTTTGGCAGTTTTCGTGCTAGGACAGTCGTTTATGCACCATTTTAAAGCATTAAAATTGCCATTTGCTTTGGTATATAATTTATTGCATAATGTATTTTTGGAAAACGGCCAATTGGATAAATCGGTAGAATTATTTTCCCAGGTTTAAAAACGCGGTAATTTGAGGTTCCGATATGGTTGTGAATAACTTTGACAGTTTTCATGCTATGACAGTCATTTATGCATCATTTTAAAGCATTACAGTTGCACTTTGTTTTTGTGTATAATTTGTGGCATAATGAATTTTTACAAAAATTGGATAGATCGGTATATTTATTGGTACAGGTTTAAAAATGCGGTAATTTAAGGCCCCGATATGGTTGCAAATAACTTTTATAGTTTTCATGTTATAACAGTCGTTTATACATCGTTTTATTGCATTTTAGTTTCCATTTGTTTTGGTATATAATTATTGCATAATGTATTTTAGAAGATGGCATAATGTGTTTTTAGAAAATGGCCAATTGGATAGATCGGTAGAATTATTTTCCAGGTTTAAAAAGGCGGTAATTTGAGGTTCCGATATGGTTGTGAATAACTTTGACAGTTTTCATGCTATGACAGTCATTTATGCATCATTTTAAAGCATTATGATTGCACTTTAATTTGGTATATCATTTGTGGCACAATGTGTTCGTCTAAAAAATGGTCAATTTGAAGGATCGGTAGAATTATTGTTCTATGTTTAAAAACGCGGTAATTTGAGGTTCCGATATGGTTGCAAATAACTTTGACAGTTTTCATGCTAGGGCAATAGTTTATGCATCATTTTAAAGCATTACAGTTGCACTTTATTTTGGTGTATAATTTGTGGCATAATGAATTTTTACAAAAGTTGGATAGATCGGTATATTTATTGGTACAGGTTCAAAAATGCGGTAATTCAAGGCTCCGATATGGTTGCAAATAACTTTTATAGTTTTCATGTTATAACAGTCGTTTATATATCTTTTTATTGCATTATAGTTGCCATTTGCTTTGGTATATAACTTATTGCATAATGTATTTTTGGAAAATGGCCAATTGGATAGATCGGTAGAATTATTTTCACAGCTTTAAAAACGCGGTAGTTTGAGGTTCCGATATGGTTGCAAATAACATTGACAGTTTTCATGCTATGACAGTCATTTATGCATCATTTTAAAGCATTATGATTGCACTTTAATATGGTATATAATTTGTAGCATAATGTGTATTTTTACAAATTGGTCAATTTGATAGATCGGTAGAATTATTGTTCTATGTTTAATAAACGCAGTAATCTGAGGTTCCGATATGGTTGCAATTAACTTTGGCAGTTTTCGTGCTAGGACAGTCGTTTATGCACCATTTTAAAGCATTAAAATTGCCATTTGTTTTGGTATATAATTTATTGCATAATGTATTTTTAGAAAATGGCCAATTGGATAGATCGGTAGAATTATTTTCCCAGGTTTAAAAAGGCGGTAATTTGAGGTTCCGATATGGTTGTGAATAACTTTGACAGTTTTCATGCTATGACAGTCATTTATGCATCATTTTAAAGCATTATGATTGCACTTTAATTTGGTATATCATTTGTGGCACAATGTGTTCGTCTAAAAAATGGTCAATTTGAAGGATCGGTAGAATTATTGTTCTATGTTTAAAAACGCGGTAATTTGAGGTTCCGATATGGTTGCAAATAACTTTGACAGTTTTCATGCTAGGGCAATAGTTTATGCATCATTTTAAAGCATTACAGTTGCACTTTATTTTGGTGTATAATTTGTGGCATAATGAATTTTACAAAAATTGGATAGATCGGTATATTTATTGGTACAGGTTCAAAAATGCGGTAATTTAAGGCTCCGATATGGTTGCAAATAACTTTTATAGTTTTCATGTTATAACAGTCGTTTATATATCTTTTTATTGCATTATAGTTGCCATTTGTTTTGGTATATAATTTTTTGCATAATATATTTTTGGAAAATTGCCAATTGGATAGATCGGTAGAATTATTTTCACAGCTTTAAAAAGGCGGTAATTTGAGGTTCCGATATGGTTGCAAATAACATTGACAGTTTTCATGCTATGACAGTCATTTATGCTTCATTTTAAAGCATTATGATTGCACTTTAATATGATATATAATTTGTAGCATAATGTGTGTTTTTACTAATTGGTGAATTTGAAAGATCGGTAGATTGAGGTTCCGATATGGTTGCAATTAACTTTGGCAGTTTTCGTGCTAAGACAGTCGTTTATGCACCATTTTAAAGCATTAAAATTGCCATTTGTTTTGGTATATAATTTATTGCATAATGTATTTTAAGAAAATGGCCAATTGGATAGATCGGTAGAATTATTTTCCCAGGTTTAAAAAGGCGGTAATTTGAGGTTCCGATATGGTGGTGAATAACTTTGACAGTTTTCGTGCTATGACAGTCATTTATGCATCAGTTTAGAGCATTATGATTGCACTTTAATTTGGTATATCATTTGTGGCATAATGTGTTCGTCTAAAAAAATGGTCAATTTGATGGATCGGTAGAATTATTGTTCTATGTTTAAAAAAACGCGGTAATTCGAGGTTCCGATACGGTTGCAAATAACTTTGACATTTGTTTTGGTATATAATTTATTGCATAATATATTTTTAGAAAATTGCCAATTGGATAGATCGGTAGAATTATTTTCACAGCTTTAAAAAGGCGGTAATTTGAGGTTCCGATATGGTTGCAAATAACATTGACAGTTTTCATGCTATGACAGTCATTTATGCTTCATTTTAAAGCATTATGATTGCACTTTAATATGGTATATAATTTGTAGCATAATGTGTGTTTTACTAATTGGTGAATTTGATAGATCGGTAGAATTATTGTTCTATGTTTAATAAACGCGGTAATCTGAGGTTCCGATATGGCTGCAATTAACTTTGGCAGTTTTCGTGCTAGGACAGTCGTTTATGCACCATTTTAAAGCATTAAAATTGCCATTTGTTTTGGTATATAATTTATTGCATAATGTATTTTTAGAAAACGGCCAATTGGATAAATCGGTAGAATTATTTTCCGATATGGTTGTGAATAACTTTGACAGTTTTCATGCTATGACAGTCATTTATGCATCATTTTAAAGCATTACAGTTGCACTTTGTTTTTGTGTATAATTTGTGGCATAATGAATTTTTACAAAAATTGGATGGATCGGTATATTTATTGGTACAGGTTTAAAAATGCGGTAATTTAAGGCCCCGATATGGTTGCAAATAACTTTTATAGTTTTCATGTTATAACAGTCGTTTATACATCTTTTTATTGCATTTTAGTTTCCATTTGTTTTGGTATATAATTTATTGCATAATGTATTTTTAGAAGATGGCCAATTGGATAGATCGATAGAATTATTTTCCCAGGTTTAAAAAGGCGGTAATTTGAGGTTCCGATATGGTTGTGAATTACTTTGACAGTTTTCATGCTATGACAGTCATTTATGCATCAGTTTAGAGCATTATGATTGCACTTTAATTTGGTATATCATTTGTGGCATAATGTGTTCGTCTAAAAAATGGTCAATTTGATGGATCGGTAGAATTATTGTTCTATGTTTAAAAACGCGGTAATTTGAGGTTCCGATATGGTTGCAAATAACTTTGACAGTTTTCATGCTAGGGCATTAGTTTACGCATCATTTTAAAGCATTACAGTTGCACTTTATTTTGGTGTATAATTTGTGGCATAATGAATTTTTACAAAAATTGGATAGATCGGTATATTTATTGGTACAGGTTCAAAAATGCGGTAATTTAAGGCTCCGATATGGTTGCAAATACCTTTTATAGTTTTCATGTTATAACAGTCGTTTATATATCTTTTTATTGCATTATAGTTGCCATTTGCTTTGGTATATAACTTATTCCATAATGTATTTTTGGAAAATGGCCAATTGGATAGATCGGTAGAATTATTTTCACAGCTTTAAAAACGCGGTAGTTTGAGGTTCCGATATGGCTGCAAATAACATTGACAGTTTTCACGCTATGACAGTCATTTATGCATCATTTTAAAGCATTATGATTGCACTTTAATATCGTATATCATTTGTAGCATAATGTGTATTTTTAAAAATTGGTCAATTTGATAGATCGGTAGAATTATTGTTCTATGTTTAATAAACGCAGTAATCTGAGGTTCCGATATGGTTGCAATTAACTTTGGCAGTTTTCGTGCTAGGACAGTCGTTTATGCACCATTTTAAAGCATTAAAATTGCCATTTGTTTTGGTATATAATTTATTGCATAATGTATTTTTAGAAAATGGCCAATTGGATAGATCGGTAGAATTATTTTCCCAGGTTTAAAAAGGCGGTAATTTGAGGTTCCGATATGGTTGTGAATAACTTTGACAGTTTTCATGCTATGACAGTCATTTATGCATCATTTTAAAGCATTATGATTGCACTTTAATTTGGTATATCATTTGTGGCACAATGTGTTCGTCTAAAAAATGGTCAATTTGAAGGATCGGTAGAATTATTGTTCTATGTTTAAAAACGCGGTAATTTGAGGTTCCGATATGGTTGCAAATAACTTTGACAGTTTTCATGCTAGGGCAATAGTTTATGCATCATTTTAAAGCATTACAGTTGCACTTTATTTTGGTGTATAATTTGTGGCATAATGAATTTTACAAAAATTGGATAGATCGGTATATTTATTGGTACAGGTTCAAAAATGCGGTAATTTAAGGCTCCGATATGGTTGCAAATAACTTTTATAGTTTTCATGTTATAACAGTCGTTTATATATCTTTTTATTGCATTATAGTTGCCATTTGCTTTGGTATATAACTTATTCCATAATGTATTTTTGGAAAATGGCCAATTGGATAGATCGGTAGAATTATTTTCACAGCTTTAAAAACGCGGTAGTTTGAGGTTCCGATATGGCTGCAAATAACATTGACAGTTTTCACGCTATGACAGTCATTTATGCATCATTTTAAAGCATTATGATTGCACTTTAATATGGTATATCATTTGTAGCATAATGTGTATTTTTACAAATTGGTCAATTTGATAGATCGGTAGAATTATTGTTCTATGTTTAATAAAAGCAGTAATCTGAGGTTCCGATATGGTTGCAATTAACTTTGGCAGTTTTCGTGCTAGGACAGTCGTTTATGCACCATTTTAAAGCATTAAAATTGCCATTTGTTTTGGTATATAATTTATTGCATAATGTATTTTTAGAAAATGGCCAATTGGATAGATCGGTAGAATTATTTTCCCAGGTTTAAAAAGGCGGTAATTTGAGGTTCCGATATGGTTGTGAATAACTTTGACAGTTTTCATGCTATGACAGTCATTTATGCATCATTTTAAAGCATTATGATTGCACTTTAATTTGGTATATCATTTGTGGCACAATGTGTTCGTCTAAAAAATGGTCAATTTGAAGGATCGGTAGAATTATTGTTCTATGTTTAAAAACGCGGTAATTTGAGGTTCCGATATGGTTGCAAATAACTTTGACAGTTTTCATGCTAGGGCAATAGTTTATGCATCATTTTAAAGCATTACAGTTGCACTTTATTTTGGTGTATAATTTGTGGCATAATGAATTTTTACAAAAGTTGGATAGATCGGTATATTTATTGGTACAGGTTTAAAAATGCGGTAATTCAAGGCTCCGATATGGTTGCAAATAACTTTTATAGTTTTCATGTTATAACAGTCGTTTATATATCTTTTTATTGCATTATAGTTGCCATTTGTTTTGGTATATAATTTATTGCATAATATATTTTTAGAAAATGGCCAATTGGATAGATCGGTAGAATTATTTTCACAGCTTTAAAAAGGCGGTAATTTGAGGTTCCGATATGGTTGCAAATAACATTGACAGTTTTCATGCTATGACAGTCATTTATGCTTCATTTTAAAGCATTATGATTGCACTTTAATATGGTATATTATTTGTAGCATAATGTGTGTTTTTACAAATTGGTGAATTTGATAGATCGGTAGAATTATTGTTCTATGTTTAATAAACGCGGTAATCTGAGGTTCCGATATGGTTGCAAATAACATTGGCAGTTTTCATGCTATGACAGTCATTTATGCATCATTTTAAAGCATTATGATTGCACTTTAATATGGTATATAATTTGTAGCATAATGTGTGTTTTTACAAATTGGTCAATTTGATAGATCGGTAGAATTATTGTTCTATGTTTAATAAGAGCAGTAATCTGAGGTTCCGATATGGTTGCAATTAACTTTGGCAGTTTTCGTGCTAGGACAGTCGTTTATGCACCATTTAAAGCATTAAAATTGCCATTTGTTTTGGTATATAATTTATTGCATAATGTATTTTTAGAAAACGGCCAATTGGATAAATCGGTAGAATTATTTTCCCAGGTTTAAAAACGCGGTAATTTGAGGTTCCGATATGGTTGTGAATAACTTTGACAGTTTTCATGCTATGACAGTCATTTATGCATCATTTTAAAGCATTACAGTTGCACTTTGTTTTTGTGTATAATTTGTGGCATAATGAATTTTTACAAAAATTGGATAGATCGGTATATTTATTGGTACAGGTTTAAAAATGCGGTAATTTAAGGCCCCGATATGGTTGCAAATAACTTTTATAGTTTTCATGTTATAACAGTCGTTTATACATCTTTTTATTGCATTTTAGTTGCCATTTGTTTTGGTATATAATTTATTGCATAATGTATTTTTAGAAGATGGCCAATTGGATAGATCGATAGAATTATTTTCCCAGGTTTAAAAAGGCGGTAATTTGAGGTTCCGATATGGTTGTGAATTACTTTGACAGTTTTCATGCTATGACAGTCATTTATGCATCAGTTTAGAGCATTATGATTGCACTTTAATTTGGTATATCATTTGTGGCATAATGTGTTCGTCTAAAAAATGGTCAATTTGATGGATCGGTAGAATTATTGTTCTATGTTTAAAAACGCGGTAATTTGAGGTTCCGATATGGTTGCAAATAACTTTGACAGTTTTCATGCTAGGGCAATAGTTTATGCATCATTTTAAAGCATTACAGTTGCACTTTATTTTGGTGTATAATTTGTGGCATAATGAATTTTTACAAAAGTTGGATAGATCGGTATATTTATTGGTACAGGTTTAAAAATGCGGTAATTCAAGGCTCCGATATGGTTGCAAATAACTTTTATAGTTTTCATGTTATAACAGTCGTTTATATATCTTTTTATTGCATTATAGTTGCCATTTGTTTTGGTATATAATTTATTGCATAATGTATTTTTAGAAAATGGCCAATTGGATAGATCGGTAGAATTATTTTCACAGCTTTAAAAAGGCGGTAATTTGAGGTTCCGATATGGTTGCAATAACATTGACAGTTTTCATGCTATGACAGTCATTTATGCATCATTTTAAAGCATTATGATTGCACTTTAATATGGTATATCATTTGTAGCATAATGTGTTCGTCTAAAAATGGTCAATTTGATGGATCGGTAGAATTATTGTTCTATGTTTAAAAACGCGGTAATTTGAGGTTCCGATATGGTTGCAAATAACTTGACAGTTTTCATGCTAGGGAATAGTTTATCATTTTAAAGCATTACAGTTGTACTTTTTTGGTGTATAATTTGTGGCATAATGAATTTTTACAAAAGTTGGATAGATCGGTATATTATTGGTACAGGTTTAAAAATGCGGTAATTCAAGGCTCCGATATGGTTGCAAATAACTTTGACAGTTTTCATGCTAGGGCAATAGTTTATGCATCATTTTAAAGCATTACAGTTGCACTTTATTTTGATGTATAATTTGTGGCATAATGAATTTTACAAAAGTTTGGATAGATCGGTATATTATTGGTACAGGTTTAAAAACGGTAATTCAAGGCTCCGATATGGTTGCAAATAACTTTTATAGTTTTCATGTTATAACAGTCGTTTATATATCTTTTTATTGCATTATAGTTGCCATTTGTTTTGGTATATAATTTATTGCATAATATATTTTTAGAAAATTGCCAATTGGATAGATCGGTAGAATTATTTTCACAGCTTTAGAAAGGCGGTAATTTGAGGTTCCGATATGGTTGCAAATAACATTGACAGTTTTCATGCTATGACAGTCATTTATGCTTCATTTTAAAGCATTATGATTGCACTTTAATATGGTATATTATTTGTAGCATAATGTGTGTTTTTACTAATTGGTGAATTTGATAGATCGGTAGAATAATTGTTCTATGTTTAATAAACGCGGTAATCTGAGGTTCCGATATGGTTGCAAATAACATTGGCAGTTTTCATGCTATGACAGTCATTTATGCATCATTTTAAAGCATTATGATTGCACTTTAATATGGTATATAATTTGTAGCATAATGTGTGTTTTTACAAATTGGTCAATTTGATAGATCGGTAGAATTATTGTTCTATGTTTAATAAGAGCAGTAATCTGAGGTTCCGATATGGTTGCAATTAACTTTGGCAGTTTTCGTGCTAGGACAGTCGTTTATGCACCATTTTAAAGCATTAAAATTGCCATTTGCTTTGGTATATAATTTATTGCATAATGTATTTTTGGAAAACGGCCAATTGGATAAATCGGTAGAATTATTTTCCCAGGTTTAAAAACGCGGTAATTTGAGGTTCCGATATGGTTGTGAATAACTTTGACAGTTTTCATGCTATGACAGTCATTTATGCATCATTTTAAAGCATTACAGTTGCACTTTGTTTTTGTGTATAATTTGTGGCATAATGAATTTTTACAAAAATTGGATAGATCGATATATTATTGGTACAGGTTTAAAAATGCGGTAATTAAGGCCCCGATATGGTTGCAAATAACTTTTATAGTTTTCATGTTATAACAGTCGTTTATACATCTTTTTATTGCATTTTAGTTGCCATTTGTTTTGGTATATAATTTATTGCATAATGTATTTTTAGAAGATGGCCAATTGGATAGATCGATAGAATTATTTTCCCAGGTTTAAAAAGGCGGTAATTTGAGGTTCCGATATGGTTGTGAATTACTTTGACAGTTTTCATGCTATGACAGTCATTTATGCATCAGTTTAGAGCATTATGATTGCACTTTAATTTGGTATATCATTTGTGGCACAATGTGTTCGTCTAAAAAATGGTCAATTTGAAGGATCGGTAGAATTATTGTTCTATGTTTAAAAACGCGGTAATTTGAGGTTCCGATATGGTTGCAAATAACTTTGACAGTTTTCATGCTAGGGCAATAGTTTATGCATCATTTTAAAGCATTACAGTTGCACTTTATTTTGGTGTATAATTTGTGGCATAATGAATTTTTACAAAAGTTGGATAGATCGGTATATTTATTGGTACAGGTTTAAAAATGCGGTAATTCAAGGCTCCGATATGGTTGCAAATAACTTTTATAGTTTTCATGTTATAACAGTCGTTTATATATCTTTTTATTGCATTATAGTTGCCATTTGTTTTGGTATATAATTTATTGCATAATGTATTTTAGAAAATGGCCAATTGGATAGATCGGTAGAATTATTTTCCCAGGTTTAAAAAGGCGGTAATTTGAGGTTCCGATATGGTTGTGAATAACTTTGACAGTTTTCATGCTATGACAGTCATTTATGCATCATTTTAAAGCATTATGATTGCACTTTAATTTGGTATATCATTTGTGGCACAATGTGTTCGTCTAAAAAATGGTCAATTTGAAGGATCGGTAGAATTATTGTTCTATGTTTAAAAACGCGGTAATTTGAGGTTCCGATATGGTTGCAAATAACTTTGACAGTTTTCATGCTAGGGCAATAGTTTATGCATCATTTTAAAGCATTACAGTTGCACTTTATTTTGGTGTATAATTTGTGGCATAATGAATTTTTACAAAAGTTGGATAGATCGGTATATTTATTGGTACAGGTTTAAAAATGCGGTAATTCAAGGCTCCGATATGGTTGCAAATAACTTTTATAGTTTTCATGTTATAACAGTCGTTTATATATCTTTTTATTGCATTATAGTTGCCATTTGTTTTGGTATATAATTTATTGCATAATATATTTTTAGAAAATGGCCAATTGGATAGATCGGTAGAATTATTTTCACAGCTTTAAAAAGGCGGTAATTTGAGGTTCCGATATGGTTGCAAATAACATTGACAGTTTTCATGCTATGACAGTCATTTATGCTTCATTTTAAAGCATTATGATTGCACTTTAATATGGTATATAATTTGTAGCATAATGTGTGTTTTTACTAATTGGTGAATTTGATAGATCGGTAGAATTATTGTTCTATGTTTAATAAACGCGGTAATCTGAGGTTCCGATATGGCTGCAATTAACTTTGGCAGTTTTCGTGCTAGGACAGTCGTTTATGCACCATTTTAAAGCATTAAAATTGCCATTTGCTTTGGTATATAATTTATTGCATAATGTATTTTTGGAAAACGGCCAATTGGATAAATCGGTAGAATTATTTTCCCAGGTTTAAAAACGCGGTAATTTGAGGTTCCGATATGGTTGTGAATAACTTTGACAGTTTTCATGCTATGACAGTCATTTATGCATCATTTTAAAGCATTACAGTTGCACTTTGTTTTTGTGTATAATTTGTGGCATAATGAATTTTTACAAAAATTGGATAGATCGGTATATTTATTGGTACAGGTTTAAAAATGCGGTAATTTAAGGCCCCGATATGGTTGCAAATAACTTTTATAGTTTTCATGTTATAACAGTCGTTTATACATCTTTTTATTGCATTTTAGTTGCCATTTGTTTTGGTATACAATCTATTGCATAATGTATTTTTAGAAGATGGCCAATTGGATAGATCGATAGAATTATTTTCCCAGGTTTAAAAAGGCGGTAATTTGAGGTTCCGATATGGTTGTGAATTACTTTGACAGTTTTCATGCTATGACAGTCATTTATGCATCAGTTTAGAGCATTATGATTGCACTTTAATTTGGTATATCATTTGTGGCATAATGTGTTCGTCTAAAAAATGGTCAATTTGATGGATCGGTAGAATTATTGTTCTATGTTTAAAAACGCGGTAATTTGAGGTTCCGATATGGTTGCAAATAACTTTGACAGTTTTCATGCTAGGGCATTAGTTTACGCATCATTTTAAAGCATTACAGTTGCACTTTATTTTGGTGTATAATTTGTGGCATAATGAATTTTTACAAAAATTGGATAGATCGGTATATTTATTGGTACAGGTTCAAAAATGCGGTAATTTAAGGCTCCGATATGGTTGCAAATACCTTTTATAGTTTTCATGTTATAACAGTCGTTTATATATCTTTTTATTGCATTATAGTTGCCATTTGCTTTGGTATATAACTTATTCCATAATGTATTTTTGGAAAATGGCCAATTGGATAGATCGGTAGAATTATTTTCACAGCTTTAAAAACGCGGTAGTTTGAGGTTCCGATATGGCTGCAAATAACATTGACAGTTTTCACGCTATGACAGTCATTTATGCATCATTTTAAAGCATTATGATTGCACTTTAATATCGTATATCATTTGTAGCATAATGTGTATTTTTAAAAATTGGTCAATTTGATAGATCGGTAGAATTATTGTTCTATGTTTAATAAACGCAGTAATCTGAGGTTCCGATATGGTTGCAATTAACTTTGGCAGTTTTCGTGCTAGGACAGTCGTTTATGCACCATTTTAAAGCATTAAAATTGCCATTTGTTTTGGTATATAATTTATTGCATAATGTATTTTTAGAAAATGGCCAATTGGATAGATCGGTAGAATTATTTTCCCAGGTTTAAAAAGGCGGTAATTTGAGGTTCCGATATGGTTGTGAATAACTTTGACAGTTTTCATGCTATGACAGTCATTTATGCATCATTTTAAAGCATTATGATTGCACTTTAATTTGGTATATCATTTGTGGCACAATGTGTTCGTCTAAAAAATGGTCAATTTGAAGGATCGGTAGAATTATTGTTCTATGTTTAAAAACGCGGTAATTTGAGGTTCCGATATGGTTGCAAATAACTTTGACAGTTTTCATGCTAGGGCAATAGTTTATGCATCATTTTAAAGCATTACAGTTGCACTTTATTTTGGTGTATAATTTGTGGCAAAAGTTGGATAGATCGGTATATTTATTGGTACAGGTTAAAAATGCGGTAATTCAAGGCTCCGATATGGTTGCAAATAACTTTTATAGTTTTCATGTTATAACAGTCGTTTATATATCTTTTTATTGCATTATAGTTGCCATTTGCTTTGGTATATAATTTATTGCATAATATATTTTTAGAAAATGGCCAATTGGATAGATCGGTAGAATTATTTTCACAGCTTTAAAAAGGCGGTAGTTTGAGGTTCCGATATGGTTGCAAATAACATTGACAGTTTTCATGCTATGACAGTCATTTATGCATCATTTTAAAGCATTATGATTGCACTTTAATATGGTATATCATTTGTAGCATAATGTGTATTTTTACTAATTGGTCAATTTGATAGATCGGTAGAATTATTGTTCTATGTTTAATAAACGCGGTAATCTGAGGTTCCGATATGGCTTGCAATTAACTTTGGCAGTTTTCGTGCTAGGACAGTCGTTTATGCACCATTTTAAAGCATTAAAATTGCCATTTGTTTTGGTATATAATTTATTGCATAATGTATTTTTAGAAAATGGCCAATTGGATAGATCGGTAGAATTATTTTCCCAGGTTTAAAAAGGCGGTAATTTGAGGTTCCGATATGGTTGTGAATAACTTTGACAGTTTTCATGCTATGACAGTCATTTATGCATCATTTTAAAGCATTATGATTGCACTTTAATTTGGTATATCATTTGTGGCACAATGTGTTCGTCTAAAAAATGGTCAATTTGAAGGATCGGTAGAATTATTGTTCTATGTTTAAAAACGCGGTAATTTGAGGTTCCGATATGGTTGCAAATAACTTTGACAGTTTTCATGCTAGGGCAATAGTTTATGCATCATTTTAAAGCATTACAGTTGCACTTTATTTTGGTGTATAATTTGTGGCATAATGAATTTTTACAAAAGTTGGATAGATCGGTATATTTATTGGTACAGGTTTAAAAATGCGGTAATTCAAGGCTCCGATATGGTTGCAAATAACTTTTATAGTTTTCATGTTATAACAGTCGTTTATATATCTTTTTATTGCATTATAGTTGCCATTTGCTTTTGGTATATAATTATTCCATAATATATTTTTGGAAAATGGCCAATTGGATAGATCGGTAGAATTATTTTCACAGCTTTAAAAACGCGGTAGTTTGAGGTTCCGATATGGCTGCAAATAACATTGACAGTTTTCACTGCTATGACAGTCATTTATGCATCATTTTAAAGCATTATGATTGCACTTTAATATGGTATATCATTTGTAGCATAATGTGTATTTTTACAAATTGGTCAATTTGATAGATCGGTAGAATTATTGTTCTATGTTTAATAAAAGCAGTAATCTGAGGTTCCGATATGGTTGCAATTAACTTTGGCAGTTTTCGTGCTAGGACAGTCGTTTATGCACCATTTTAAAGCATTAAAATTGCCATTTGTTTTGGTATATAATTTATTGCATAATGTATTTTTAGAAAATGGCCAATTGGATAGATCGGTAGAATTATTTTCCCAGGTTTAAAAAGGCGGTAATTTGAGGTTCCGATATGGTTGTGAATAACTTTGACAGTTTTCATGCTATGACAGTCATTTATGCATCAGTTTTAGAGCATTATGATTGCACTTTAATTTGGTATATCATTTGTGGCATAATGTGTTCGTCTAAAAAATGGTCAATTTGAATGGATCGGTAGAATTATTGTTCTATGTTTAAAAACGCGGTAATTTGAGGTTCCGATATGGTTGCAAATAACTTTGACAGTTTTCATGCTAGGGCAATAGTTTATGCATCATTTTAAAGCATTACAGTTGCACTTTATTTTGGTGTATAATTTGTGGCATAATGAATTTTTACAAAAGTTGGATAGATCGGTATATTTATTGGTACAGGTTTCAAAAATGCGGTAATTTAAGGCTCCGATATGGTTGCAAATAACTTTTATAGTTTTCATGTTATAACAGTCGTTTATATATCTTTTTATTGCATTATAGTTGCCATTTGCTTTGGTATATAACTTATTCCATAATATATTTTTGGAAAATGGCCAATTGGATAGATCGGTAGAATTATTTTCACAGCTTTAAAAACGCGGTAGTTTGAGGTTCCGATATGGCTGCAAATAACATTGACAGTTTTCACGCTATGACAGTCATTTATGCATCATTTTAAAGCATTATGATTGCACTTTAATATGGTATATCATTTGTAGCATAATGTGTATTTTTACAAATTGGTCAATTTGATAGATCGGTAGAATTATTGTTCTATGTTTAATAAACGCAGTAATCTGAGGTTCCGATATGGTTGCAATTAACTTTGGCAGTTTTCGTGCTAGGACAGTCGTTTATGCACCATTTTAAAGCATTAAAATTGCCATTTGTTTTGGTATATAATTTATTGCATAATGTATTTTTAGAAAATGGCCAATTGGATAGATCGGTAGAATTATTTTCCCAGGTTTAAAAAGGCGGTAATTTGAGGTTCCGATATGGTTGTGAATAACTTTGACAGTTTTCATGCTATGACAGTCATTTATGCATCATTTTAAAGCATTATGATTGCACTTTAATTTGGTATATCATTTGTGGCACAATGTGTTCGTCTAAAAAATGGTCAATTTGAAGGATCGGTAGAATTATTGTTCTATGTTTAAAAACGCGGTAATTTGAGGTTCCGATATGGTTGCAAATAACTTTGACAGTTTCATGCTAGGGCAATAGTTTATGCATCATTTTAAAGCATTACAGTTGCACTTTATTTTGGTGTATAATTTGTGGCATAATGAATTTTTACAAAATTGGATAGATCGGTATATTTATTGGTACAGGTTCAAAATGCGGTAATTTCAAGGCTCCGATATGGTTGCAAATAACTTTTATAGTTTTCATGTTATAACAGTCGTTTATACATCTTTTTATTGCATTTTAGTTGCCATTTGTTTTGGTATATAATTTATTGCATAATGTATTTTTAGAAGATGGCCAATTGGATAGATCGATAGAATTATTTTCCATGTTTAAAAAGGCGGGGTAATTTGAGGTTCCGATATGGATGTGAATTACTTTGTCAGTTTTCATGCTATGACAGTCATTTATGCATCAGTTTAGAGCATTATGATTGCACTTTAATTTGGTATATCATTTGTGGCATAATGTGTTCGTCTAAAAAATGGTCAATTTGATGGATCGGTAGAATTATTGTTCTATGTTTAAAAACGCGGATTTGAGGTTCGGATATGGTTGCAAATAACTTTGACAGTTTCATGCTAGGGCATGAAATGAATTTTTACAAAAATTGGATAGATCGGTATATTTATTGGTACAGGTTCAAAAACGCGGTAATTTAAGGCCGATATGGTTGCAAATAACTTTATAGTTTTCATGTTATAACAGTCGTTTATATATCTTTTATTGCATTATAGTTGCCATTTGCTTTGGTATATAACTTATTCCATAATGTATTTTTGGAAAATGGCCAATTGGATAGATCGGTAGAATTATTTTCACAGCTTTAAAACGCGGTAGTTTGAGGTTCCGATATGGCTGCAAATAACATTGACAGTTTTCACGCTATGACAGTCATTTATGCATCATTTTAAAGCATTATGATTGCACTTTAATATCGTATATCATTTGTAGCATAATGTGTATTTTAAAAATTGGTCAATTTGATAGATCGGTAGAATTATTGTTCTATGTTTAATAAACGCAGTAATCTGAGGTTCCGATATGGTTGCAATTAACTTTGGCAGTTTTCGTGCTAGGACAGTCGTTTATGCACCATTTTAAAGCATTAAAATTGCCATTTGTTTTGGTATATAATTTATTGCATAATGTATTTTTAGAAAATGGCCAATTGGATAGATCGGTAGAATTATTTTCCCAGGTTTAAAAAGGCGGTAATTTGAGGTTCCGATATGGTTGTGAATAACTTTGACAGTTTTCATGCTATGACAGTCATTTATGCATCATTTTAAAGCATTATGATTGCACTTTAATTTGGTATATCATTTGTGGCACAATGTGTTCGTCTAAAAAATGGTCATTTGAAGGATCGGTAGAATTATTGTTCTATGTTTAAAAACGCGGTAATTTGAGGTTCCGATATGGTTGCAAATAACTTTGACAGTTTTCATGCTAGGGCATTAGTTTATGCATCATTTTAAAGCATTACAGTTGCACTTTATTTTGGTGTATAATTTGTGGCATAATGAATTTTTACAAAAGTTGGATAGATCGGTATATTTATTGGTACAGGTTTAAAAATGCGGTAATTTAAGGCCCCGATATGGTTGCAAATAACTTTTATAGTTTTCATGTTATAACAGTCGTTTATACATCTTTTTATTGCATTTTAGTTGCCATTTGTTTTGGTATACAATCTATTGCATAATGTATTTTTAGAAGATGGCCAATTGGATAGATCGATAGAATTATTTTCCCAGGTTTAAAAAGGCGGTAATTTGAGGTTCCGATATGGTTGTGAATTACTTTGACAGTTTTCATGCTATGACAGTCATTTATGCATCAGTTTAGAGCATTATGATTGCACTTTAATTTGGTATATCATTTGTGGCATAATGTGTTCGTCTAAAAAATGGTCAATTTGATGGATCGGTAGAATTATTGTTCTATGTTTAAAAACGCGGTAATTTGAGGTTCCGATATGGTTGCAAATAACTTTGACAGTTTTCATGCTAGGGCATTAGTTTACGCATCATTTTAAAGCATTACAGTTGCACTTTATTTTGGTGTATAATTTGTGGCATAATGAATTTTTACAAAAATTGGATAGATCGGTATATTTATTGGTACAGGTTCAAAAATGCGGTAATTTAAGGCTCCGATATGGTTGCAAATACCTTTTATAGTTTTCATGTTATAACAGTCGTTTATATATCTTTTTATTGCATTATAGTTGCCATTTGCTTTGGTATATAACTTATTCCATAATGTATTTTTGGAAAATGGCCAATTGGATAGATCGGTAGAATTATTTTCACAGCTTTAAAAACGCGGTAGTTTGAGGTTCCGATATGGCTGCAAATAACATTGACAGTTTTCACGCTATGACAGTCATTTATGCATCATTTTAAAGCATTATGATTGCACTTTAATATGGTATATCATTTGTAGCATAATGTGTATTTTTACAAATTGGTCAATTTGATAGATCGGTAGAATTATTGTTCTATGTTTAATAAACGCAGTAATCTGAGGTTCCGATATGGTTGCAATTAACTTTGGCAGTTTTCGTGCTAGGACAGTCGTTTATGCACCATTTTAAAGCATTAAAATTGCCATTTGTTTTGGTATATAATTTATTGCATAATGTATTTTTAGAAAATGGCCAATTGGATAGATCGGTAGAATTATTTTCCCAGGTTTAAAAAGGCGGTAATTTGAGGTTCCGATATGGTTGTGAATAACTTTGACAGTTTTCATGCTATGACAGTCATTTATGCATCATTTTAAAGCATTATGATTGCACTTTAATTTGGTATATCATTTGTGGCACAATGTGTTCGTCTAAAAAATGGTCAATTTGAAGGATCGGTAGAATTATTGTTCTATGTTTAAAAACGCGGTAATTTGAGGTTCCGATATGGTTGCAAATAACTTTGACAGTTTTCATGCTAGGGCAATAGTTTATGCATCATTTTAAAGCATTACAGTTGCACTTTATTTTGGTGTATAATTTGTGGCATAATGAATTTTACAAAATTGGATAGATCGGTATATTTATTGGTACAGGTTCAAAAATGCGGTAATTTAAGGCTCCGATATGGTTGCAAATAACTTTTATAGTTTTCATGTTATAACAGTCGTTTATATATCTTTTTATTGCATTATAGTTGCCATTTGCTTTGGTATATAACTTATTCCATAATGTATTTTTAGGAAAATGGCCAATTGGATAGATCGGTAGAATTATTTTCACAGCTTTAAAAACGGCGGTAGTTTGAGGTTCCGATATGGCTGCAAATAACATTGACAGTTTTCACGCTATGACAGTCATTTATGCATCATTTTAAAGCATTATGATTGCACTTTAATATGGTATATCATTTGTAGCATAATGTGTATTTTTACAAATTGGTCAATTTGATAGATCGGTAGAATTATTGTTCTATGTTTAATAAAAGCAGTAATCTGAGGTTCCGATATGGTTGCAATTAACTTTGGCAGTTTTCGTGCTAGGACAGTCGTTTATGCACCATTTTAAAGCATTAAAATTGCCATTTGTTTTGGTATATAATTTATTGCATAATGTATTTTTAGAAAATGGCCAATTGGATAGATCGGTAGAATTATTTTCCCAGGTTTAAAAAGGCGGTAATTTGAGGTTCCGATATGGTTGTGAATAACTTTGACAGTTTTCATGCTATGACAGTCATTTATGCATCATTTTAAAGCATTATGATTGCACTTTAATTTGGTATATCATTTGTGGCACAATGTGTTCGTCTAAAAAATGGTCAATTTGAAGGATCGGTAGAATTATTGTTCTATGTTTAAAAACGCGGTAATTTGAGGTTCCGATATGGTTGCAAATAACTTTGACAGTTTTCATGCTAGGGCAATAGTTTATGCATCATTTTAAAGCATTACAGTTGCACTTTATTTTGGTGTATAATTTGTGGCATAATGAATTTTTACAAAATTGGATAGATCGGTATATTTATTGGTACAGGTTTAAAAATGCGGTAATTTAAGGCTCCGATATGGTTGCAAATAACTTTTATAGTTTTCATGTTATAACAGTCGTTTATATATCTTTTTATTGCATTATAGTTGCCATTTGTTTTGGTATATAATTTATTGCATAATGTATTTTTAGAAAATGGCCAATTGGATAGATCGGTAGAATTATTTTCACAGCTTTAAAAACGCGGTAGTTTGAGGTTCCGATATGGCTGCAAATAACATTGACAGTTTTCACGCTATGACAGTCATTTATGCATCATTTTAAAGCATTATGATTGCACTTTAATATGGTATATCATTTGTAGCATAATGTGTATTTTTACAAATTGGTCAATTTGATAGATCGGTAGAATTATTGTTCTATGTTTAATAAACGCAGTAATCTGAGGTTCCGATATGGTTGCAATTAACTTTGGCAGTTTTCGTGCTAGGACAGTCGTTTATGCACCATTTTAAAGCATTAAAATTGCCATTTGTTTTGGTATATAATTTATTGCATAATGTAATTTTAGAAAATGGCCAATTGGATAGATCGGTAGAATTATTTTCCCAGGTTTAAAAAGGCGGTACTTTGAGGTTCCGATATGGTTGTGAATAACTTTGACAGTTTTCATGCTATGACAGTCATTTATGCATCATTTTAAAGCATTATGATTGCACTTTAATTTGGTATATCATTTGGCATAATGTTCATCTAAAAATGGTCAATTTGAGGATCGGTAGAATTATTGTTCTATGTTTAAAAACGCGGTAATTTGAGGTTCCGATATGGTTGCAAATAACTTTGACAGTTTTCATGCTAGGGCAATAGTTTATGCATCATTTTAAAGCATTACAGTTGCACTTTACTTTGGTGTATAATTTGTGGCATAATGTGTGTTTTTACAAATTGGTCAATTGATAGATCGGTAGAATTATTGTTCTATGTTAATAAAGCAGTAATCTGAGGTTCCGTTATGGTTGCAATTAACTTTGGCAGTTTTCGTGCTAGGACAGTCGTTTATGCATCCTACTCTATAAAATTAAATACCCTAAAAAAGTAATCGAATCGGATCGGATGATTAAGTTGTCAAACCCAAGAAAGCCAATAATCAAACACAACCCAATGATGATTAAGTTGTCAAACCCAAGAAAGCCAATAATCAAAACATAACCCAATTATTTCATTAACCCCACCAATTCTTGTACTGAATTATTTACCCACCCATTATAACCCTAACTAACATTCACACTAACCCACTCATACACAGAAAATGATCCTGCCCATGCAGTAAAAAAGGGAATCGAAATGGATTCAGATAGATTTCCAAAAGGAAAACCTTAAGTATTTTGCTTTACATGTCTCCACAAAACCCCTCAGCATCCCATCACTGGTGAATTGAACAGCAGCCAACTTCAACTGCGATTGATAGAAAAAAAGAGGAGAAGAAGTTAAACAAACAACCTAAACAGTGTGAAAGCCAAAACCCAAAAGCACCAATATCAACCCTTAAACCTAAACTTAAAACTAAATCTTAATAAATAAGTTAACAAACCTAAAACAATAATCATAAAACTTACTTAAAATTAAACCTATAATTAGTTAATAGTGTTTTTACAAAAAATTGGATTAGACGGTAAATTATTGGTACAGGTTCAAAAATGCGGTAATTAAGGCTCCGATATGGTTGCAAAACTTTATAGTTTCATGTTATAACAGTCGTTTATATATCTTTTTATTGCATTATAGTTGCCATTGCTTTGGTATATAATTTATTTCCATAATATATTTTTAGGAAAATTGCCAATTGGATAGATCGGTAGAATTATTTCACAGCTTTAAAAACGCGGTAGTTTGAGGTTCCGATATGGCTTGCAAATAACATTGACAGTTTTCATGCTATGACAGTCAATTATGCATCATTTTAAAGCATTATGATTGCACTTTAATATGGTATATCATTTGTAGCATAATGTGTGTTTTTACAAATTGGTCAATTTGATAGATCGGTAGAATTATTGTTCTATGTTAATAAAAGCAGTAATCTGAGGTTCCGTTATGGTTGCAATTAACTTTGGCAGTTTTCGTGCTAGGACAGTCGTTTATGCACCATTTTAAAGCATTAAAATTGCCATTTGTTTTGGTATATAATTTATTGCATAATGTATTTTTAGAAAATGGCCAATTGGATAGATCGGTAGAATTATTTTCCCAGGTTTAAAAAGGCGGTAATTTGAGGTTCCGATATGGTTGTGAATAACTTTGACAGTTTTCATGCTATGACAGTCATTTATGCATCATTTTAAAGCATTATGATTGCACTTTAATTTGGTATATCATTTGTGGCACAATGTGTTCGTCTAAAAAATGGTCAATTTGAATGGATCGGTAGAATTATTGTTCTATGTTTAAAAACGCGGTAATTTGAGGTTCCGATATGGTTGCAAATAACTTTGACAGTTTTCATGCTAGGGCAATAGTTTATGCATCATTTTAAAGCATTACAGTTGCACTTTATTTTGGTGTATAATTTGTGGCATAATGAATTTTTACAAAAGTTGGATAGATCGGTATATTTATTGGTACAGGTTTAAAAATGCGGTAATTTAAGGCTCCGATATGGTTGCAAATAACTTTTATAGTTTTCATGTTATAACAGTCGTTTATATATCTTTTTATTGCATTATAGTTGCCATTTGCTTTGGTATATAACTTTATTGCATAATATATTTTTAGAAAATGGCCAATTGGATAGATCGGTAGAATTATTTTCACAGCTTTAAAAACGCGGTAGTTTGAGGTTCCGATATGGCTTGCAAATAACATTGACAGTTTTCACGCTATGACAGTCATTTATGCATCATTTTAAAGCATTATGATTGCACTTTAATATGGTATATCATTTGTAGCATAATGTGTATTTTTACAAATTGGTCAATTTGATAGATCGGTAGAATTATTGTTCTATGTTTAATAAAAGCAGTAATCTGAGGTTCCGATATGGTTGCAATTAACTTTGGCAGTTTTCGTGCTAGGACAGTCGTTTATGCACCATTTTAAAGCATTAAAATTGCCATTTGTTTTGGTATATAATTTATTGCATAATGTATTTTAGAAAATGGCCAATTGGATAGATCGGTAGAATTATTTTCCCAGGTTTAAAAAGGCGGTAATTTGAGGTTCCGATATGGTTGTGAATAACTTTGACAGTTTTCATGCTATGACAGTCATTTATGCATCATTTTAGAGCATTATGATTGCACTTTAATTTGGTATATCATTTGTGGCATAATGTGTTCGTCTAAAAAATGGTCAATTTGAATGGATCGGTAGAATTATTGTTCTATGTTTAAAAACGCGGTAATTTGAGGTTCCGATATGGTTGCAAATAACTTTGACAGTTTTCATGCTAGGGCAATAGTTTATGCATCATTTTAAAGCATTACAGTTGCACTTTATTTTGGTGTATAATTTGTGGCATAATGAATTTTTACAAAAGTTGGATAGATCGGTATATTTATTGGTACAGGTTTAAAAATGCGGTAATTCAAGGCTCCGATATGGTTGCAAATAACTTTTATAGTTTTCATGTTATAACAGTCGTTTATATATCTTTTTATTGCATTATAGTTGCCATTTGCTTTGGTATATAATTTATTGCATAATATATTTAGAAAATGCAATTGGATAGATCGGTAGAATGTATTTTCACAGCTGTAAAAAGGCGGTAATTGAGGTTCCGATATGGCTGCAAATAACATTGACAGTGTTCATGCTATGACAGTCATTTATGCTCATTTAAAGCATTATGATCTTTAAGCAGCGTTGAAATATCGGTGAATTATTGTTCGTATGCATAATTTGGTTTGTATAAATTTGTCAATATGATAGTATTTTGGTAAATTATTGTTCTATTTTAATAAACGCGGTGAATTTGAGGTTCCGATATGGTTGCAATTAACTTTGGCAGTTTTCGTGCTAGATAGACGTGTTTATGCATCATGGTTTAATAGCATTAAAAAATTGCCATTTGTTTTGGTATATAATTATTGCATAATGTATTTTAGAAGATGGCCAATTGGATAGATCGATAGAATTATTTTCCCAGGTTTAAAAAGGCGGTAATTTGAGGTTCCGATATGGTTGTGAATTACTTTGACAGTTTTCATGCTATGACAGTCATTTATGCATCAGTTTAGAGCATTATGATTGCACTTTAATTTGGTATATCATTTGTGGCATAATGTGTTCGTCTAAAAAATGGTCAATTTGATGGATCGGTAGAATTATTATTCTATGTTTAAAAACGCGGTAATTTGAAGGTTCCGATATGGTTGCAAATAACTTTGACAGTTTTCATGCTAGGGCATTAGTTTACGCATCATTTTAAAGCATTACAGTTGCACTTTATTTTGGTGTATAATTTGTGGCATAATGAATTTTTACAAAAATTGGATAGATCGGTATATTTATTGGTACAGGTTCAAAAATGCGGTAATTTAAGGCTCCGATATGGTTGCAAATAACTTTTATAGTTTTCATGTTATAACAGTCGTTTATATATCTTTTTATTGCATTATAGTTGCCATTTGCTTTGGTATATAATTTATTCCATAATATATTTTTGGAAAATGGCCAATTGGATAGATCGGTAGAATTATTTTCACAGCTTTAAAAACGCGGTAGTTTGAGGTTCCGATATGGCTGCAAATAACATTGACAGTTTTCACGCTATGACAGTCATTTATGCATCATTTTAAAGCATTATGATTGCACTTTAATATGGTATATCATTTGTAGCATAATGTGTATTTTTACAAATTGGTCAATTTGATAGATCGGTAGAATTATTGTTCTATGTTTAATAAACGCAGTAATCTGAGGTTCCGATATGGTTGCAATTAACTTTGGCAGTTTTCGTGCTAGGACAGTCGTTTATGCACCATTTTAAAGCATTAAAATTGCCATTTGTTTTGGTATATAATTTATTGCATAATGTATTTTTAGAAAATGGCCAATTGGATAGATCGGTAGAATTATTTTCCCAGGTTTAAAAAGGCGGTAATTTGAGGTTCCGATATGGTTGTGAATAACTTTGACAGTTTTCATGCTATGACAGTCATTTATGCATCATTTTAAAGCATTATGATTGCACTTTAATTTGGTATATCATTTGTGGCACAATGTGTTCGTCTAAAAAATGGTCAATTTGAAGGATCGGTAGAATTATTGTTCTATGTTTAAAAACGCGGTAATTTGAGGTTCCGATATGGTTGCAAATAACTTTGACAGTTTTCATGCTAGGGCAATAGTTTATGCATCATTTTAAAGCATTACAGTTGCACTTTAGTTTGGTGTATAATTTGTGGCATAATGAATTTTTACAAAATGTTGGATAGATCGGTATATTTATTGGTACAGGTTTAAAAGTGCGGTAATTCAAGGCTCCGATATGGTTGCAAATAACTTTTATAGTTTTCATGTTATAACAGTCGTTTATATATCTTTTTATTGCATTATAGTTGCCATTTGTTTTGGTATACTAATTTATTGCATAATATATTTTTAGAAAATTGCCAATTGGATAGATCGGTAGAATTATTTTCACAGCTTTAAAAAGGCGGTAATTTGAGGTTCCGATATGGTTGCAAATAACATTGACAGTTTTCATGCTATGACAGTCATTTATGCATCATTTTAAAGCATTATGATTGCACTTTAATATGGTATATAATTTGTAGCATAATGTGTGTTTTTACAAATTGGTCAATTTGATAGATCGGTAGAATTATTGTTCTATGTTTAATAAAAGCAGTAATCTGAGGTTCCGATATGGTTGCAATTAACTTTGGCAGTTTCCGTGCTAGGACAGTCGTTTATGCACCATTTTAAAGCATTAAAATTGCCATTTGTTTTGGTATATAATTTATTGCATAATGTATTTTAAGAAAATGGCCATTTGGATAGATCTGTAGAATTATTTTCCCAGGTTTAAAAAGGCGGTAATTTGAGGTTCCGATATGGTTGTGAATAACTTTGACAGTTTTCATGCTATGACAGTCATTTATGCATCAGTTTAGAGCATTATGATTGCACTTTAATTTTAATGCTAGGGCATTAGTTTACGCATCATTTTAAAGCATTACAGTTGCACTTTATTTTGGTGTATAATTTGTGGCATAATGAATTTTTACAAAAATTGAATAGATCGGTATATTTATTGGTACAGGCTCAAAAATGCGGTAATTTAAGGCTCCGATATGGTTGCAAATAACTTTTATAGTTTTCATGTTATAACAGTCGTTTATATCTTTTTATTGCATTATAGTTGCCATTTGCTTTGGTATATAATTTATTCCATAATATATTTTTGGAAAATGGCCAATTGGATAGATCGGTAGAATTATTTTCACAGCTTTAAAAACGCGGTAGTTTGAGGTTCCGATATGGTTGCAAATAACATTGACAGTTTTCACGCTATGACAGTGCTAGGATAGTCGTTTATGCACCATTTTAAAGCATTAAAATTGACATTTGTTTTGGTATATAATTTATTGCATAATGTATTTTTAGAAAATGGCCAATTGGATAGATCGGTAGAATTATTTTCCCAGGTTTAAAAAGGCGGTAATTTGAGGTTCCGATATGGTTGTGAATAACTTTGACAGTTTTCATGCTATGACAGTCATTTATGCATCATTTTAAAGCATTATGATTGCACTTTAATTTGGTATATCATCTGTGGCACAATGTGTTCGTCTAAAAAATGGTCAATTTGAAGGATCGGTAGAATTATTGTTCTATGTTTAAAACGCGGTAATTTGAGGTTCCGATATGGTTGCAAATAACTTTGACAGTTTTCATGCTAGGGCAATAGTTTATGCATCATTTTAAAGCATTACAGTTGCACTTTAGTTTGGTGTATAATTTGTGGCATAATGAATTTTTACAAATGTTGGATAGATCGGTATATTTATTGGTACAGGTTTAAAAGTGCGGTAATTCAAGGCTCCGATATGGTTGCAAATAACTTTTATAGTTTTCATGTTATAACAGTCGTTTATATATCTTTTTATTGCATTATAGTTGCCATTTGTTTTGGTATACAATTTATTGCATAATATATTTTTAGAAAATTGCCAATTGGATAGATCGGTAGAATTATTTTCACAGCTTTAAAAAGGCGGTAATTTGAGGTTCCGATATGGTTGCAAATAACATTGACAGTTTTCATGCTATGACAGTCATTTATGCATCATTTTAAAGCATTATGATTGCACTTTAATATGGTATATAATTTGTAGCATAATGTGTGTTTTTACAAATTGGTCAATTTGATAGATCGGTAGAATTATTGTTCTATGTTTAATAAAAGCAGTAATCTGAGGTTCCGATATGGTTGCAATTAACTTTGGCAGTTTCCGTGCTAGGACAGTCGTTTATGCACCATTTTAAAGCATTAAAATTGCCATTTGTTTTGGTATATAATTTATTGCATAATGTATTTTAAGAAAATGGCCATTTGGATAGATCTGTAGAATTATTTTCCCAGGTTTAAAAAGGCGGTAATTTGAGGTTCCGATATGGTTGTGAATAACTTTGACAGTTTTCATGCTATGACAGTCATTTATGCATCAGTTTAGAGCATTATGATTGCACTTTAATTTTAATGCTAGGGCATTAGTTTACGCATCATTTTAAAGCATTACAGTTGCACTTTATTTTGGTGTATAATTTGTGGCATAATGAATTTTTACAAAAATTGAATAGATCGGTATATTTATTGGTACAGGCTCAAAAATGCGGTAATTTAAGGCTCCGATATGGTTGCAAATAACTTTTATAGTTTTCATGTTATAACAGTCGTTTATATATCTTTTTATTGCATTATAGTTGCCATTTGCTTTGGTATATAATTTATTCCATAATATATTTTTGGAAAATGGCCAATTGGATAGATCGGTAGAATTATTTTCACAGCTTTAAAAACGCGGTAGTTTGAGGTTCCGATATGGTTGCAAATAACATTGACAGTTTTCACGCTATGACAGTGCTAGGATAGTCGTTTATGCACCATTTTAAAGCATTAAAGTTGACATTTGTTTTGGTATATAATTTATTGCATAATGTATTTTTAGAAAATGGCCAATTGGATAGATCGGTAGAATTATTTTCCCAGGTTTAAAAAGGCGGTAATTTGAGGTTCCGATATGGTTGTGAATAACTTTGACAGTTTTCATGCTATGACAGTCATTTATGCATCATTTTAAAGCATTATGATTGCACTTTAATTTGGTATATCATCTGTGGCACAATGTGTTCGTCTAAAAAATGGTCAATTTGAAGGATCGGTAGAATTATTGTTCTATGTTTAAAAACGCGGTAATTTGAGGTTCCGATATGGTTGCAAATAACTTTGACAGTTTTCATGCTAGGGCAATAGTTTATGCATCATTTTAAAGCATTACAGTTGCACTTTAGTTTGGTGTATAATTTGTGGCATAATGAATTTTTACAAATGTTGGATAGATCGGTATATTTATTGGTACAGGTTTAAAAGTGCGGTAATTCAAGGCTCCGATATGGTTGCAAATAACTTTTATAGTTTTCATGTTATAACAGTCGTTTATATATCTTTTTATTGCATTATAGTTGCCATTTGTTTTGGTATACAATTTATTGCATAATATATTTTTAGAAAATTGCCAATTGGATAGATCGGTAGAATTATTTTCACAGCTTTAAAAAGGCGGTAATTTGAGGTTCCGATATGGTTGCAAATAACATTGACAGTTTTCATGCTATGACAGTCATTTATGCATCATTTTAAAGCATTATGATTGCACTTTAATATGGTATATAATTTGTAGCATAATGTGTGTTTTTACAAATTGGTCAATTTGATAGATCGGTAGAATTATTGTTCTATGTTTAATAAAAGCAGTAATCTGAGGTTCCGATATGGTTGCAATTAACTTTGGCAGTTTCCGTGCTAGGACAGTCGTTTATGCACCATTTTAAAGCATTAAAATTGCCATTTGTTTTGGTATATAATTTATTGCATAATGTATTTTAAGAAAATGGCCATTTGGATAGATCTGTAGAATTATTTTCCCAGGTTTAAAAAGGCGGTAATTTGAGGTTCCGATATGGTTGTGAATAACTTTGACAGTTTTCATGCTATGACAGTCATTTATGCATCAGTTTAGAGCATTATGATTGCACTTTAATTTGGTATATCATTTGTGGCATAATGTGTTCGTCTAAAAAATGGTCAATTTGATGGATCGGTAGAATTATTGTTCTATGTTTAAAAACGCGGTAATTTGAGGTTCCGATATGGTTGCAAATAACTTTGACAGTTTTCATGCTAGGGCAATAGTTTATGCATCATTTTAAAGCATTACAGTTGCACTTTATTTTGGTGTATAATTTGTGGCATAATGAATTTTTACAAAAGTTGGATAGATCGGTATATTTATTGGTACAGGTTTAAAAATGCGGTAATTAAAGGCTCCGATATGGTTGCAAATAACTTTTATAGTTTTCATGTTATAACATTCGTTTATATATCTTTTTATACCCTCCACCACCATCAGTGGTGATAGAGGGTATATATAACTTTGTCATTCCGTGTGTAACACCAAGAAATATTCATCTGAGACCCAACAAAGTATGTATATTCTGGGTCCTTATCAAATTCTGAGTCGATTTAGCTATGTCCGTCTGTCCGTCTGTCTGTCTGTCTGCCTAAAACACGCTCACGTTAAAACGAAGCAAAGAAAGTAAACCAAATTCACCGAAAATATTCATTGTTGTCCTAAGCAGTTTGGTATTGAAAATGAGCAAAATCCGTTTACACCGGGAAAAGTTATGAATCAAAATTTAAAACAACCTCGAAAAAAATAAGCATTTTTTACACATTCTGATGTAATTTTCTCGAAAACTATGCAAGATAATTTCATGAAAGTCAGCAAACATTCGTTTCTGCACAAGATCTTGACTCCTGCTAAAATTGCCAGTATCGGTCCACAATTTCATATACCTCCCATACAAAAGTACATATTCCCGGAAAATGGGTTTTTTGTTAATAACTTCCGTCACAATATCGATATCTTCACAAAATTTTACAAATTAAAATCTTATGTCAATTGAATTCATTCAGAGAAAAAATTTTCTGAATCGGACCATAATTGGACATAGCTCCCATACAAGGTCCCCTCCCGAAAATCACTTAAACGCGCATAACTCATTACTAAATAAAGATATCCATATAAAATTTGAAATAAGTTTTTCCAATATGCACAGAAATATTATTCTTAAATTATTTTCCGATCGGTCCATAATTGGTCATAGCTCCCATACAAGGTCCCCTCCCGAAAATCACTTAAAACCACATAACTCATTAGTAAATGAAGATATCCATATAAAATTTGATGCAAGTATTGTTCTTATATACAGAAATATTACTATGAAAGTTTTTTTGGATCGGTCCATAATTGGTCATAGCTCCCATACAAGGTCCCCTCCCGAAATTCTTCATTAGTAAATGAAGATATCCATATAAAATTTGGTGCAAGTATTGCTCTTATATACAGAAATATTACTATGAAAGTTTTTTTCCGATCGGTCCATAATTGGTGATAACTCCCATACAAGGTCCCCTCCCGAAAATCACTTAAACGCACATAACTCATTACTAAAGTAAGATATCCATATAAAAGTTTGTACAAGTATTGCTCTTATGTACAGAAATATTACTATGAAAGTTTTTTCCGATCGGTCCATAATTGGTGATAACTCCCATACAAGGTCCCCTCCCGAAAATCACTTAAACGCACATCACTCATTACTAAAGTAAGATATCCATATAAAAGTTTGTACAAGTATTGCTTATATGCACAGAAATATTACTGAGAAATTTTTTTCCGATCGGTCCATAATTGGTCATGGCTCCCATAAAAGGTCCCCTCCCGAAAATCACTTAAACGCACATAACTCATTACTAAATTAAGATATACATATAAAGTTTGTCACAAGTATTGCTCATATATAAAGAAATATTACTTTGAAAGTTTTCTCCGATCGGTCCATAATTGGCCATAGCTCCCATACAAGGTCCCCTCCCGAAAATCACTTAAAACCACATAACTCATAAGTTAATGAAGATATCCATATAAAATTTGGTACAAGTATTGCTTATATGCACAGAAATATTACTGTGAAAATGTTTTCCTATCGGTCCATAATTGATCGTAGCTCCCAACAAGGTCCCTTTCAAAAAAACACTTAAAGGCACATAGATTATTACCTAATAGTGATGCCCATAAATATTTGGCATAAATTTTATTTTTGTACACATAAATGTTATTTCAAAATTTTTTCACGATCGGTCCATCCTTGGTCATAGCTCTCACACAAGGTTTCCTCCCGAAAATCACTTAAACGCACATAACTCATTACCAAATATTGGTATCCATACATTTAGCAAAAATGTTGATCTTATATACATAAATTATACTATAAAATTGTTTTACGATCGGTCCATATTTGGTCATAGCTCTCATACTAGGTCCCTTCCAGAAAATCACTTAAATGCACAATATTCATTACCAAAAATGATATAGATACAGAATTTTGAAATTTTCTTTATATACATAATTGGTCATAGCTCCCATACAAGGTCCTTTTACGAAAATCTCTTAAACGCACATTACTCATTACCAAATAAAGCTATTGATACAAAATTTGGCACAAATATTAGTTTTGTATACAAAAATTCAATTTCAAGATTTTTTCACGATCGGTTCATAACATGGGTGCGGTCGGTCCCATACAAGTTTTCCTTCAGAAAATCACATAAACACTCATAACTTATTACAAAATTACGATATAGATACAAAATTTGACTGAAATATAGCTTTTATGTACAGAAATTTTGCTTAAAGATTTTTTTTGCGATCGGTCTATAATTGGTCATATCTCCAATACTAGGTCCTGCCTTTAAAAGCGCTTTAACCGTATTTAACTAGTTGCAATATCAATTTGTGTAGAACAAAATTATATATATGTATTTTGAAAATCCTTAAATCTTTCACAACTCGCATATATGCAAATTACTAAATATCGCTGAGCGCTATTAAAATGTAAAGAAAATGGCGTTTGTAATGTTCAATAAATCTTGGAATTGTAATAGATTTAAGCTGTTTAAATTTGGGATTTTTTCTATTTAAAACATGAGAAAACTTATTTCTACATATATTTGATCAATTAGAAAAGTATTAATAAAAAAAAGTACCTGGTGGAGGGTATTTAAGATTCGGCTCAGCCGAATATAGCACTCTTACTTGTTATTGCATTATAGTTGCCATTTGTTTTGGTATATAATTTATTGCATAATATATTTTTAGAAAATTACCAATTGGATAGATCGGTAGAATTATTTTCAAAGCTTTAAAAAGGCGGTAATTTGAGGTTCCGATATGGTTGCAAATAACATTGACAGTTTTCATGCTATGACAGTCATTTATGCTTCATTTTAAAGCATTATGATTGCACTTTAATATGGTATATAATTTGTAGCATAATGTGTGTTTTTACTAATTGGTGAATTTGATAGATCGGTAGAATTATTGTTCTATGTTTAATAAACGCGGTAATCTGAGGTTCCGATATGGCTGCAATTAACTTTGGCAGTTTTCGTGCTAGGACAGTCGTTTATGCACCATTTTAAAGCATTAAAATTGCCATTTGTTTTGGTATGTAATTTATTGCATAATGTATTTTAGAAAACGGCCAATTGGATAAATCGGTAGAATTATTTCCCCAGGTTTAATAAACGCGGTAATTTGAGGTTCCGATATGGTTGTGAATAACTTTGACAGTTTTCATGCTATGACAGTCATTTATGCATCATTTTAAAGCATTACAGTTGCACTTTATTTTGGTGTATAATTTGTGGCATAATGAATTTTTACAAAAATTGAATAGATCGGTATATTTATTGGTACAGGCTCAAAAATGCGGTAATTTAAGGCTCCGATATGGTTGCAAATATCTTTTATAGTTTTCATGTTATAACAGTCGTTTATATATCTTTTATTGCATTATAGTTGCCATTTGCTTTGGTATATAATTAATTCCATAATATATTTTTAAAA
>NW_023995905.1:0-90000 GCF_015586225.1 Lucilia sericata
TAGTCTATAGTCTAGTCTATAGTCTAGTCTATAGTCTAGTCTATAGTCTAGTCTATAGTCTAGTCTATAGTCTAGTCTATAGTCTAGTCTATAGTCTAGTCTATAGTCTAGTCTATAGTCTAGTCTATAGTCTAGTCTATAGTCTAGTCTATAGTCTAGTCTATAGTCTAGTCTATAGTCTAGTCTATAGTCTAGTCTATAGTCTAGTCTATAGTCTAGTCTATAGTCTAGTCTATAGTCTAGTCTATAGTCTAGTCTATAGTCTAGTCTATAGTCTAGTCTATAGTCTAGTCTATAGTCTAGTCTATAGTCTAGTCTAGTCTAGTCTATAGTCTAGTCTATAGTCTAGTCTATAGTCTAGTCTATAGTCTAGTCTATAGTCTAGTCTATAGTCTAGTCTATAGTCTAGTCTATAGTCTAGTCTATAGTCTAGTCTATAGTCTAGTCTATAGTCTAGTCTATAGTCTAGTCTATAGTCTAGTCTATAGTCTAGTCTATAGTCTAGTCTATAGTCTAGTCTATAGTCTAGTCTATAGTCTAGTCTATAGTCTAGTCTATAGTCTAGTCTATAGTCTAGTCTATAGTCTAGTCTATAGTCTAGTCTATAGTCTAGTCTATAGTCTAGTCTATAGTCTAGTCTATAGTCTAGTCTATAGTCTAGTCTATAGTCTAGTCTATAGTCTAGTCTATAGTCTAGTATCTATAGTCTAGTCTATAGTCTAGTCTATAGTCTACTCTATGGTCAAGTCTATATTTTAGTCTATAGTATAGTCTATAGTCTATTCTATAGTCTATTCTATAGTCTAGTCTATAGTCTAGTCTATAGTCTACTCTATATTTTAGTCTATAGTCTAGTCTATAGTCTAGTCTATAGTCTAGTCTATAGTCTAGTCTGTAGTCTAGTCTATAGTCTAGTCTATAGTCTAGTTTATAGTCTAGTCTATAGTCTAGTCTATAGTCTAGTCTATTAGTCTAGTCTATAGTCTACTCTATATTTTAGTCTATAGTCTAGTCTATAGTCTAGTCTGGAGTCTAGTCTAGAGTCTAGTCTATAGTCTAGTCTATAGTCTAGTCTATAGTCTAGTTCTATAGTCTAGTCTATAGTCTAGTCTATAGTCTAGTCTGTAGTCTAGTCTATAGTCTAGTCTATAGTGTAGTCTATAGTCTAGTCTATAGTATAAGTCTATAGTCTAGTCTATAGTATAGTCTATAGTCTAGTCTATAGACTATTGTCTATCTATAGTCTAGTCTATGGTCTAGTCTATGTCTAGTCTATAGTCTAGTCTATAGTATAGTCTATAGTAATAAGTCGTATATCTAGTCTATAGTCTAGTCTATCAGTCTAGTCTATTAGTCTAGTCTATAGGTCTAGTCTATATCTAGTCTATAGTCTAGTCTATAGTCTAGTCTATAGTCTAGTCTATAGTCTAGGTCTATAGTCTAGTCTATAGTCTAGTCTATAGTCTAGTCTATAGTCTAGTCTATAGTCTAGTCTATAGTCTAGTCTATAGTCTAGTCTATAGTCTAGTCTATAGTCTAGTCTATAGTCTAGTCTATAGTCTAGTCTATAGTCTAGTCTATAGTCTAGTCTATAGTCTAGTCTATAGTCTAGTCTATAGTCTAGTCTATAGTCTAGTCTATAGTCTAGTCTATAGTCTAGTCTATAGTCTAGTCTATAGTCTAGTCTATGAGTCCTAGTCTATAGTCTAGTCTATAGTCTAGTCTATAGTCTAGTCTATAGTCTAGTCTATAGTCTAGTCTATAGTCTAGTCTATAGTCTAGTCTATAGTCTAGTCTATAGTCTAGTCTATAGTCTAGTCTATAGTCTAGTCTATAGTCTAGTCTATAGTCTAGTCTATAGTCTAGTCTATAGTCTAGTCTATAGTCCTAGTCTATAGTCTAGTCTATAGTCTAGTCTATAGTCTAGTCTATAGTCTAGTCTATAGTCTAGTCTATAGTCTAGTCTATAGTCTAGTCTATAGTCTATAGTCTAGTCCTATAGTCTAGTCTATAGTCTAGTCTATAGTCTAGTCTATAGTCTAGTCTATATCTAGTCTATAGTCTATAGTCCTAGTCTATAGTCTAGTCTATAGTCTAGTCTAGGCTATAGTCTAGTCTATAGTCTAGTCTATAGGCCTAGTCTATAGTCTAGTCTATAGTCTAGTCTATAGTCCTAGTCTATAGTCCTAGTCTATAGTCTAGTCTATAGCCTAGTCTATAGTCTAGTCTATAGTCTAGTCTATAGTCTAGTCTATAGTCTAGTCTATAGTCTAGTCTGATAGCCTAGTATATAGTCTAGTCTATAGTCTAGTATATAGTCTAGTCTATAGTCTAGTCTATAGTCTCAGTCTATAGTCCTATGTCATTATAGTCTAGTCTATATCTAGTCTATAGTCTAGTCTATAGTCTAGTCTATAGTCTAGTCTATAGTCTAGTCTATAGTCTAGTCTATAGTCATAGTCTATAGTCTAGTCTATAGTCTAGTCTATAGTCTAGTCTATTAGTAGTCCTAGTCTATAGTCTAGTCTATAGTCTAGTCTATAGTCTAGTCTATAGTCTAGTCTATAGTCTAGTCTATAGTCTAGTCTATAGTCTAGTCTATAGTCTAGTCTAGAGTCTAGTCCTATAGTCTAGTCTATAGTCTAGTCTATAGTCTAGTCTATAGTCTAGTCTAAGTAGTCTAGTCCTATAGTCTAGTCTATAGTCTAGTCTATAGTCTAGTCTATAGTCTAGTCTATAGTCTAGTCTATAGCCTAGTCTATAGTCTAGTCTATAGTCTAGTCTTTAGTCTAGTCTATAGTCTAGTCTATAGTCTAGTCTATAGTCTAGTCTATAGTCTAGTCTATAGTCTAGTCTATAGTCTAGTCTATAGTCTTGTCTATAGTCTAGTCTATAGTCTAGTCTATAGTCTAGTCTATACTTAGTATATAGTCTTATCTATAGTCTAGTCTTTAGTATGCCCTATATAATTAACTACAAAATGTTTTGTGGACCAGAGATACTTTAGAAATATTATTTTTCTCGCGATTGGCATAAAATTACGCTATTTTTGAGACCCATATCGTAAAGATTTTTCTTTAAGGTATTGTGCTGGATCAGAATTTTCCTTCACTGGTAAGAAACTGAGGTGTGTGTGTGCTGTTTGCAAAAAATAATAAACCATTCTGTTATAGAAATTCATATCACTCTTTCAAATGGGTTGATTTTAAACCATTCGAGTAATTTCTTTGACTAAAAGTTTTTTAATATTTTAAATTGAAATTGAAAAACATATTTGTAGGAAGAGAAAATAAAATGAAAATTTGTTTGCATTTCAACGCACCAACCAACCAATAAATGTTCAAAAAAACCCACTATATGGGGAGTCACATGCGAAGTAGCGTATGTATGGAGTTATAGGTAGAATGGTTCTGATCAAAACAAGTAAGAGTTTTATACACGGCTGTGGCGAATCTTATATACCCAGCATCAAGCATGTGTCATTAAGTGAAAATGAATTTCGGAAAGTGGTCCTATATATAATTAGACTTATATGTAAATGGATCCTTTTTATAAGCGGTTCCTTTTATTATTTTAACCATTTTATAAGGTCTTCTATGGACGTAAAATTAAGTTGTTAAAATTACCAAATGGAAGACAAACATATACCATTGAGTCTCTGGTGAAGGGTATGAAAAAACCAAATATCGCTTTAAACAAAAAGTAAAATGCAATATACTTCATGTTTTCATAGAGTTGCAAATATTTTTTCCCCATTTTCATTCAAAGAAAACAAACGTGAGAATGTTTTTTCTTTTTCATAAAAATGTTTTTATGTACATTTCCCTATAAAGGAAGATTAATGGTGAATTGTAAATACCTTGGTTATTGCATCCTCTGTTAACTACAGCTATTCAGGATTATGACCCGTTAGTGGTTGAAACTAAATTTTTATATTGGATATTGGTTTTTTGTTACTTTCAAAGAATTTCAAGGAATAGGGAAGGAACATTTTACTAAGATAATGGATGTTAAATTTTAATGCTGCACTATTCTTAAGAAAATTTCGAAATCATAAAATTTGGTAATTTGAACAAAAATTAAAAAATGACGTGTGATTACAAAAAAAGCCTGGAGAGAAGGAATGGCGGACAGACGGACATTATTAAATCGATTTTGAAATATATTATGAACATGTTGTTTTATTTATAAAAAAATATTTTATGGAAAAAATTGTTTAATAAACCTTATATAAACCATTGATAACTATATTAAATTTAATAAACCATTTAAATAACAATTTCCATATATAAACTACAAATGTTCCTTTTGTTTATGTACAAAACATACAAACAGAAATCTTTCTTACCCTCGCTTTTGACACCAAGAGCTTTGAGGGTATAAAATATCTAGAAAAACTTATAAAATTTGACACTACATGAATTTTGAGGTTTAATTCTAAATCCCCTTTTGTTTAGCTGTTAGCTGTGTGTGGTTAAAAATAAACTTTTCAAAAATATTCTTACATTTACTTATCTAGTCCTGTCAAATACTAGTATGCATTTCATATATTTTGATGTATGCTACGAACAACTTTATTTACTTTTAAACTTGAGTTTTTGCACATCATAATAAGTGTTACAGGAGAAATTCACCAGTTTAAATTTCTTTTTGTGAAATTTTTACTTGGAAAAATAAGAAATATTATATTACTTTTTTTGTTTCAGCTCTCTCTCTCCATGATTTATAACACTGTTGACGATAGTTTTTGTCACGTTTTACTAAACAATGCTGGATGCTTGAATGGATGAGTGAGTAACTGTGTAGCTGACTGCCTGGCGGTCTAAGTAACAGCCATATGATCTCAAGCATTTGGGGGCTAAATGGCAAACGCTGGGTGTTAGTTGGTTGCTTTACTTTTATGAAATTGGTTCAATGGTTGGCAAGACGACTATATCCTGTGCTACTATGGAAAATACAAACATAAGTAGTACATAGATGAGCGTTCCTGCTGACACACTTTAACTTGTATGTGTTTGTAATTTGAAATAAATTTTGTGCGAGATAAATTTGTATAAATAAGATAGAAAAATCTAAATTTTAGCTAGAAAAGAAAATACAAAAAAGTTGTTTTCTAAAAAACAACAAAATACTAACCGACAAACCAACCAACCAACCAAGCCACTAACTAACTAACTAACTAACTAACTAACTAACTAACTAACTAACTAACTAACTAACTAACTAACTACTAACTACTAACTAACTAACTAACTAACTAACTACTAACTAACTAACTAACTAACTAACTAACTAACTAACTAACTAACTAACTAACTAACTAACTAACTAACTAACTAACTACTAACTAACTAACTACTAACTAACTAACTAACTACTACTAACTAACTAACTAACTAACTAACTAACTAACTAACTAACTAACTAACTAACTAACTAACTAACTAACTAACTAACTACTAACTAACTAACTAACTAACTAACTAACTAACTAACTAACTAACTAACTAACTAACTAACTAACTAACTAACTAACTAACTAACTAACTAACTAACTAACTAACTAACTAACTAACTAACTACTAACTAACTAACTAACTAACTAACTAACTAACTAACTAACTAACTAACTAACTAACTAACTAACTAACTAACTAACTAACTAACTAACTAACTAACTAACTAACTAACTAACTAACTAACTAACTAACTAACTAACTAACTAACTAACTAACTAACTAACTAACTAACTAACTAACTAACTAACTAACTAACTAACTAACTAACTAACTAACTAACTAACTAACTAACTAACTAACTAACTAACTAACTACTAACTAACTAACTAACTAACTAACTAACTAACTAACTAACTAACTAACTAACTAACTAACTAACTAACTAACTAACTAACTAACTAACTAACTAACTAACTAACTAACTAACTAACTAACTAACTAACTAACTACTAACTAACTAACTAACTAACTAACTAACTAACTAACTAACTAACTAACTAACTAACTAACTAACTAACTAACTAACTAACTAACTAACTAACTAACTAACTAACTAACTAACTAACTAACTAACTAACTAACTAACTAACTAACTAACTAACTAACTAACTAACTAACTAACTAACTAACTAACTAACTAACTAACTAACTAACTAACTAACTAACTAACTAACTAACTAACTAACTAACTAACTAACTAACTAACTAACTAACTAACTAACTAACTAACTAACTAACTAACTAACTAACTAACTAACTAACTAACTAACTAACTAACTAACTAACTAACTAACTAACTAACTAACTAACTAACTAACTAACTAACTAACTAACTAACTAACTACTAACTAACTACTAACTAACTAACTAACTAACTAACTAACTAACTAACTAACTAACTAACTAACTAACTAACTAACTAACTAACTAACTAACTAACTAACTAACTAACTAACTAACTAACTACTAACTAACTAACTAACTAACTAACTAACTAACTAACTAACTAACTAACTACTAACTAACTAACTAACTAACTAACTAACTAACTAACTAACTAACTACAGAGATTTCGGTTAATATAAAATACATTTACGTCCTGAAAGGTATATTATATAGAATATAGTGTCAATTATAGACCGATTCACATAAAACTTTGTAGAGTGATTTTGATTTCCCACAAAACTTGTTTATTGTGTATTTCATTTCTAAAGTGGTATTTCCGAGCACGTAGTGAGCATGGAAGACATTTTTTGATAGTGATCTTATATAGGGGGTGAGTCAATTATGGACAAATCCTTTTAAAATTTATTAGAACGATTTCGGTTAATATAAAACTTGTCTATGTTAGTTCTGATCACATTTTAGTTCTGATCACATTTTAGTACTGATCACATTTTTAAGCCAGATATGAGCTTTAAAGTAATTTCCTGAAAAGGGCCTTTTATAAATCGACCCTCATAAAACATGGTAGGGAAATTGGGTTTCCAAAATTTGTTTATTGTGAATTTCATTGCTAAGGTAGTAATTTTGAGCGTTAAAGGCATTTTCTGAGAGGGATATGGGAGTAGAGTTAATTTGGACCAGTCTTCAAAAAATTGTACTAGAGAGAGCCTTATGTTCGTATAAAACAAGCATATGTCGTATTTTATCGCTGTAATGGTCTTTTGAAGTCAGTTATGAATGATTGAACTGTATACCGGAGGGGCCATTTGTATAGAGGCCTTGTTAAATCGTGAACCGTTCATGCCTATTTTCAATAACCAAACAACTTGCATCGATAAAACGCATTTGTATAAAATTTCCGCCCTCTAGCTTCCGTTCGGACTCTATCGTAAATTAGTATTTTACTGTAATATATGAAACATTGCTTTTTGAGTTATGTCGTTTTTGTAGTAAATAAGCAATATGTACGTTGTTGACTCAGATATTTGTATTTTCTTAAGAAACTTTAATAAACACATTTCGAAATGAAACTTTTTTATGTTACACAAATTGTTGCAAACAATTAGATGTTCTTTCAATATACTTTACGTTCTTTAGTTTGGTATTAATCTAACATTAATATGGGATTAACCTAAATGTATTCATTCATTCTCCTTGGCAATGCTGTACAAACACATGCAGAGTTATTTATATACTTTTGCCATATGATACCAGCAGCAGTCGATATTAATATTATCATTATCAATTTTATTATCTTAGACATTTTCATCATTATTGTCTTCTGTAAACTCATTAAGGTTAAAGTTGGAATTATAAAGCCTTAATCTTCTTATGAAACATATAATTATAACATGTGTAAAGTTTCAAGGGCTTTTTAAGAATAATGGGGTTGAGGTGAATGATGAGTAGGACCACAAATCACAGTGGTGTTAGTTTTAGGAAAATTTTCAATTATATCTTATACTAATCGAACTTATTCTTGCTATGATTGTACAAACATTATCTGAAATAGAATTTCTGTGAAGGTATATTGATAACAGCCGTGGTTTAATTATTGGCAAATTTGATATTTTTTTGATTACTTTCTTTTTGTTTTAAACTTTTTAACAAATAAGAACATAAAATTTTTAAAAACAGCTAATTTTCCACTTAAATAAAATTTGTTTTGAGCAAAAAGTTGAAAATGTTGCTTTCATATCTTTGTTTTGTGACATAATTGTTATTTCAACACAATTCTTAAGTCATTGACAATGAAAAACAAACAATGAAAAGTTTTCCTAACAACATGTGGTACAACAAACAGACAGACAGCTTGACAAAGGAATAGACAGAAAGACTATAATGTTTTCACTCACGCATACATACATTCCCGCTATCATTCAACGCATTTTTATTATAATAGATTTTAAATTTATATTGTTTATTTCATACTTTAATTTGTTATTCAACTTTTTGCAAAATATCACCCATGTCTGCGAAATGGCCTAAGTGAAAATTTTCGATTTTTTTTTAATTGAACATGAATATACGACCCCAAGCAATTTCCCCTGTTTTTTGTAAAAATTAAACTGCTTTTATAACCGACTATTAAGTATAGATTAAACCGACTATTAAATATAGATTAGACTATAGACTAGACTATAGACTAGACTATAGACTAGACTATAGACTAGACTATAGACTAGACTATAGACTAGACTATAGACTAGACTACAGACTAGACTATAGACTAGACTATAGACTAGACTATAGACTAGACTATAGACTAGACTATAGACTAGACTATAGACTAGACTATAGACTAGACTATAGACTAGACTATAGACTAGACTATAGACTAGACTATAGACTAGACTATAGACTAGACAATAGACTAGACCATAGACTAGACCATAGACTAGACTATAGACTAGACCATAGACTAGACTATAGTTTAGACTATAGACTAGACTATAGACGAGACTATAGACTAGACTATAGACTAGACTATAGACTACTATAGACTAGACTATAGACTAGACTATAGACTAGACTATAGACTAGACTATAGAACTAGACTATAGACTAGACTATAGACTAGACTATAGACTAGACTATAGACTAGACTATAGACTAGACATAGACTAGACTATAGACTAGACTATAGACTAGACTATAGACTAGACTAGACTATAGACTAGACTATAGACTAGACTATAGACTAGACTATAGACTAGACTATAGACTAGACTATAGACTAGACTATAGACTAGACTATAGACTAGACTATAGACTAGACTATAGACTAGACTATAGACTAGACTATAGACTAGACTATAGACTAGACTATAGACTAGACTATAGACTAGACTATAGACTAGACTATAGACTAGACTATAGACTAGACTATAGACTAGACTATAGACTAGACTATAGACTAGACTATAGACTAGACTATAGACTAGACTATAGACTAGACTATAGACGACTATGACTAGACTATAGACTAGACTATAGACTAGACTATAGACTAGACTATAGACTAGACTATAGACTAGACTATAGACTAGACTATAGACTAGACTATAGACTAGACTATAGACTAGACTATAGACTAGACTATAGACTAGACTATAGACTAGACTATAGACTAGACTATAGACTAGACTATAGACTAGACTATAGACTAGACTATAGACTAGACTATAGACTAGACTATAGACTAGACTATAGACTAGACTATAGACTAGACTATAGACTAGACTATAGACTAGACTATAGACTAGACTATAGACTAGACTATAGACTAGACATAGACTAGACTATAGACTAGACTATAGACTAGACTATAGACTAGACTATAGACTAGACTATAGACTAGACTATAGACTAGACTATAGACTAGACTATAGACTAGACTATAGACTAGACTATAGACTAGACTATAGACTAGACTATAGACTAGACTATAGACTAGACTATAGACTAGACTATAGACTAGACTATAGACTAGACTAAGACTAGACCTATAGACTAGACTATAGACTAGACTATAGACTAGACTATAGACTAGACTATAGACTAGACTATAGACTAGACTATAGACTAGACTATAGACTAGACTATAGACTAGACTATAGACGAGACTATAGACTAGACTATAGACCTAGACTATAGACTAACTACTAAGACTATAGACTAGACTATAGACTAGACTATAGACTAGACTATAGACTAGACTATAGACTAGACTATAGACTAGACTATAGACTAGACTAGACTACAGAGACTATAGACTAGACTACAGACTAGACTACAGACTAGACTATAGACTAGACTATAGACTAGACTATAGACTAGACTATAGACTAGACTATAGACTAGACTATAGACTAGACTATAGACTAGATACTAGACTATAGACTAGACTATAGACTAACTATAGACTAGACTATAGACTAGACTATAGACTAGACTATAGACTAGACTATAGACTAGACTATAGACTAGACTATAGACTAGACTAGACTAGACTATAGACTAGACTATAGACTAGACTATAGACTAGACTATAGACTAGACTATAGACTAGACTATAGACTAGACTATAGACTAGACTATAGACTAGACTATAGACTAGACTATAGACTAGACTATAGACTAGACTATAGACTAGACTATAGACTAGACTATAGACTAGACTATAGACTAGACTATAGACTAGACTATAGACTAGACTATAGACTAGACTATAGACTAGACTATAGACTAGACTATAGACTAGACTATAGACTAGACTATAGACTAGACTATAGACTAGACTATAGACTAGACTATAGACTAGACTATAGACTAGACTATAGACTAGACTATAGACTAGACTATAGACTAGACTATAGACTAGACTATAGACTAGACTATAGACTAGACTATAGACTACTATAGACTAGACTATAGACTAGACTATAACTAGACTATAGACTAGACTATAGACTAGACTATAGACTAGACTATAGACTAGACTATAGACTAGACTATAGACTAGACTATAGACTAGACTATAGACTAGACTATAGACTAGACTATAGACTAGACTATAGACTAGACTATAGACTAGACTATAGACTAGACTATAGACTAGACTATAGACTAGACTGTAGACTATGTCCTCTTATATGACCATCTTCCAAAAAAAACTCTAATTTTCTACATATGCTTTGATGGTGTGTATAAAACTCTCCTCATAGCCGATTATAAAATTTTTACTTGTTAAAAATCTTGAAAATTCTCAAAAGTAACACTTAAGAATTTCTAGAGTAGAGCGTATACTTTGTTAAGAGGATTTTCGGAACCAGATGAAATATAAATTGTAAACAAATATTGTAGGAATTACAACAATTGCGCATATAACAAAAAGTAATAAGTACTCACAAACAGTGGAATCAAAGCTTTGAAACAATGAAAACTAAACATTGCCCCAAGGTACGAAAATGAATAGGCTTTTAATAAAGAATCAACATGTTTACTTAAACCAATATAATGTCAGCTTCATTTTACACTCAGTAGAAATTTTTGTTTCTTTTTACGAGTTGCAAGCCAGCAAGAAATCTCTTCCTGACTATGTGAGCCGATCACTGTTTTAAAATCTCTACTTGTTGACTTTAAGAGCAGATTTTCTTTAACTGAAATTTTAAACTAAATTTAATGTAAATTGAAAAACATTTCCATTTCAAAAATCTATAGCGTTTAGGAAAAACAATAAACTTTCCAAAAATCTTGACATGAATTTCATACTCCACAACGAATGAACGATTTTTGAGAGTTTTATTTTTATCACTTAATTTCAGTGATTTTCATATTATTCAAATAAATTTTATCTCTTAAATGTTAACTGTCATATTAATCAGTAAAAACATAAACACTGCAACAGAATATTTATTTAAAAAAATTTACAAATAAATGAATGAAATTGTAGAATAAATTTTAACAACTCAAAAGGAATTTAAATATCAAGTCAAATGAAAAATGTATTGAATTTCAAAGGAAATTTGTTAAGATTTTGTTTATTATTTAATACTGATTTATTCTGTTGTTTATGATTTTCTTTTGTGTCAAATGAAAAAAACATTTTAAATTTGAAAGGTAAATAAATTTGCATATTTAATAACAATTCCTTGAATATAGAGAAATGTCAAATTTAATAATTTAAATAGTTAAACAAAACACTCGCAAATTACAAATAAACAAAGAAATTTAATATTACATTGTGCAGTGATGTGTAATTAAAACAAAACTAATTAAATTGTCAAACAATGTAAGTTACATTTTTGAAATTGAATATGTTTAAGAAATTTTATATATATTTTTTGCCTAAGAAAGCTAATTGCCATTGAACCCTTATTCTGTATCAAAATGTTGTTGGTAAAAGTATACCATCAAATATCCAGACACCACCACAACAACAAAGTATTAATAAATAATTGTTCAGAAATTTTGTTCGACTAGACACTGCTACAATCTTATTATCTTTGATCAAAGACCAATAAATAAAGCTGTTTACAAAAAAAAAAAAAAACATCAAATTTCTTGCCTTGTTACACAGGTGCAAAATATCCCAGCAAAAACTTATAGGGCAATGTAATGAGTTAAAAACCTACATTATTGACTCATTATTGTAACACTGTGACGACATTGCATGCAAGTACTTACCATGCTCGCTTACAAATAACTACTTAATTAAGTATTTACGAAAGGGGAGTTAAACGCCTGTTTGGTTTTACACACAAAAAATTGCTCTCACAGATTTTGAATCTAGGCCTCCTGTCGTTAGTTCGCTGTTTAACTCAGATACGTAAGTCATTATAAGAGTAATGCTGTTGGTATGTAGTAGTCATTCAGAAGTAAGTATTTGTATAAGTATAACTTATTATCCAGTTTTTTTGCTGGGATACTATATATCTTTCATTATGGGCATGTGTTGTTGATATTTGAGTTTATTTTGGTGGATTATAATTTTAAGAAATTGCGTGTTATTGAAAAAATAAATTGAACGTTTTATAACCACAAAAGCTAAGAAAATTGCGCATAATCTGTAAACGTTCGAAACGAATGTAGAAGTAAGCAAGCATGCAGGGAAGCAAACAAGCAAGTAATTAAGAAAAACTCGGTAATGACTAGTACTTACATAACTACTTACTTTTCAAGGACTATTACATACCGGCTGCATTACTTTGAAGTACTATATATATATGTATGCATTATAGTTATCCTAGAAAGAACAATAAAGCTTTCATTTTCGCCGTTTCGTAGTAAGAGAAGATAGATAAACGGAACTTCATTATATATTTTTATTAAGTTTCATTTGGAAATTTTTAACAAATAGACCAATATTTCCACTTTGTTTTAATTTTCGGATTTAGTTTAAGCTTAAGGACGAGGGAAACTGAAATTCATTATTTAAGCCTAAAATCTATGCTGAATCCGAAAATGATTTCAGAATTGAGCTAGTTCCAATATTTCATAAAAATTTTGAACCACATATCCCGCGAAATTTCATTTCCCATTATGATTTTTCTTATATGTAAGGTTCGTGTCTAATCTATCAAAGTTTCAACATTCAAGTCAAGAACCCCCAAATGTGGATGAAATTTTGGAAAATTATGAGATTAAATTAAATTCAGTTTCAGCGTGGGGATTCGCCAGCTATGGCCGTACCCAGAACCTTCAGGTATGATAGATAAACATTTTTTAAATTTTCATGGCAATATAATGCCAAATTATTGTCTGTATAAAATTTCGGATTTCAGGCGTTAGTGGGTTAATTTAAACCAGATAAATCACAAAATCAAGCTAATTTATAAAATATTGCATTAAAATCAAAGTTTATAAAAATACTGCTAATTAAATGTATTACTTTTTTTGTTAAGCATTAAATATAAAAATAGCCCTAATTAAAACTGCCGCCATAATAATTAATCTTGTTAGAAATAACACTTATTGAAATGGAATAAATTACAAGGCAATTTGTTTATAAAAGTACCAACCACCCCTTGTAAAGAGGCCATCTTACACTTAAAACTCGCAACATTAAAAACGTTATTAAATTAATTGTAATAATTATTGCTTAAATATAAAATTAAACGGGCTTTAAAACTGTTTCCAAATAATAAATGTTTCAACATTACATTAAGGATTAATCAAAAATCGTTAAAATATCAAAAATTTCGTTGTTGTTCACTTTCATTAGACTTTGTAAGGATTTATGTCTAACAACTTAAAATTCAAGTGCCAGCAAGCTCTCTTTTAGTCGTCCTTTTGTTTGTTTGTTTTTAATATCGTGGATTTAGGCTTTTGGTTCGTTCGTTCGTTCGTTCGTTCGTTCGTTCGTTTGTTTGTTCATTCATTTGTAAGTTTCTGTTATCTACTCTTAAGGCATTTTTCACAGAACAGCAACGTTACTGACGACAAATTGTGGATGGCTGGTGGGGGGAGGAGTAGTAGGTGGAAATAGAAAAAAAGGATTTAATGTTACTCATAAATAATGTCATGATTATAAAAAGCTTTCACCGTTTTTTATTTATTGCCTGTCTAACTACAAGTTAAATGGAAATAAATTGGTTTTGTAAAATGTTTGTAACACGTTTAAGTGTGTTAAAAATTGTGCAAACAAAAATGTAAAAGAAAAAAATAAACACTTAAATGGAAATGAATTAAAAGTGTTAGACTTTGAAATGGTAGCTGGCACTTTTAGGGGATTAAAAAACCGGAGTTAATGGAGGGTTAAAACAAATTATTTTGAAGATGATTGTAGCTATCTATCTATCTATCTATCTATCTATCTATCTATCTATCTATCTATCTATCTATCTATCTATCTATCTATCTATCTATCTATCTATCTATCTATCTATCTATCTATCTATCTATCTATCTATCTATCTATCTATCTATCTATCTATCTATCTATCTATCTATCTATCTATCTATCTATCTATCTATCTATCTATCTATCTATCTATCTATCTATCTATCTATCTATCTATCTATCTATCTATCTATCTATCTATCTATCTATCTATCTATCTTATCTATCTATCTATCTATCTATCTATCTATCTATCTATCTATCTATCTATCTATCTATCTATCTATCTATCTATCTATCTATCTATCTATCTATCTATCTATCTCTATCTATCTATCTATCTATCTATCTATCTATCTATCTATCTATCTATCTATCTATCTATCTATCTATCTATCTATCTCTATCTATCTATCTATCTATCTATCTATCTATCTATCTATCTATCTATCTATCTATCCTATCTATCTATCTATCTATCTATCTATCTATCTATCTATCTATCTATCTATCTCTATCTATCTATCTATCTATCTATCTATCTATCTATCTATCTATCTATCTATCTATCTATCTATCTATCTATCATCTATCTATCTATCTATCTATCTATCTATCTATCTATCTCTATCTATCTATCTTATCTATCTATCTATCTATCTATATCTAATCTATCTATCTATCTATCTATCTATCTATCTATCTATCTATCTATCTATCTATCTATCTATCTATCTATCTATCTATCTATCTATCTATCTATCTATCTATCTATCTATCTATCTATCTATCTCTATCTATCTATCTATCTATCTATCTATCTATCTATCTATCTATCTATCTATCTATCTATCTATCTATCTAAACCGGATGTTATGGAAAAATCTGAAGACAGTTCGACATTTTCGTATTTTCGTATGTTCATATAAATCGTAAATAGTTCTATTAAATCCATTTATGTGGCCACTTACCAATATCAATTTTGATCCAGGGTACATAAGATTCGGCATAAACCGATTATAAAACTCTTAACTTGTTTTATTTATTTCTACTTTTATAAGTTTTTCATCCTCATCATCATATTTTTAATCGCCTATTTATCATCTAAACAAAGTGTACAATTTTTATTATTTTTTTTTTTCAAGCAACATTCAGGAAGGAAAGCATGTTAAATTGCAGAAAAGGAGCAAAAACAACTCTAAAAAAGTAGTTAAAAAATAGCAAGACGAAAAAAAAAAAACAAGAAAGAAGGACAGGTTAAGCCTCTTGTTGTTAAACTTTTCTAAATGAACAGTTTCATTATTAATGTTGTTTTAATTTAAAACTTAAGCACTTTGGGACACTGAATGACTGAAAGAAGTCTATTATATGGAAATTTTATGTTTTCATTTTTAAATGTCATCCTTTTTGTATGCCAGCATGCAAATTTACTAACACATTTACAATGTATGTATATGTAGATGTAGGGACATTGACACATTCAACTACTAACCCATTGTCATCATTATTGATTTTGCTTTTTGCTTCGATTTTGGTAAAATCGAGATGACAGTAATGTTCTTGACGAAAGTCGTTATTTTAGAGTTTAAACGAGTACTACTGACATGTACGTATGTTTCGCACATACAATATGGTCTAGAGAAATATTTTTATCATTAGGGTGGTAAGAAAACATTTTATTAATTATTGTCTTAAAAAAAATAATACTATGAGAAGCTATTTAAAAGACTACATCACAAAGTTCCATCACAGTGTTTAAAATGAGCAAAGCTGTTTATAAATATTTTTTCCAAATTTTTAATTTGTTTAGGGCACCTTAATATTCAATAAAATTTACACTCATTTCGATGTACGAGAATATTGCTATTACTATATTTATTTTGGTATGCGGGTTGCTTGTATGCATACAAACAAACATATCGTCTCTATAGAAAGTCATATACCTAACTATAAAACTTTAGTGGGAGTTATGACAACATATGCAATCGGCCATCAATATTCCTCTAGAAATTGACACCGATATCGGACTTTCGGAAGTAAAACTTATATGGGAGTTACGTACAATTATAATCCTATCTTATCCTATATTATTCTTGATATATTTTTCAGGCACAGCAACCATATGTTTGCATGTGTGTACAAATTACAGTACTTACATTATTATTCTTTTCCTGTATTTTTTATACCCTTCACCTTCGTGAGAAGGGTATATATAAGTTTGTCATTCCGTTTGTAATTTCCAAAATATAATTTTCCTATAAAAGATATATATTCTGAATCCTTATAGATAGCGGAGTCGATTAAGCCATGTCCGTCCATCTTTCTGTCTGTTGAAATCAGTTTTCTGAAGACCCCAAATATCTTCGGGATCCAAATCTTCAATAATTCTATCAGACATGCTTTCGAGAAGTTTCCTATTTAAAATAAGCAAAATTCGTCCATAAACACAGGAGATATAGGCAAAAACCCGAGACAACCTCTGAAAAATTCGACCTAAAAATCGATTTTTGAGGGAATTTATGAGTGATCACAAATGAAGCTTCTTTTTCAATTTAAACGTGTTTTAACGAAGTTATAAGCGATTTTAAGTTTTCTAAGGTTTTCTACCTAAAAACTGGTTTTTGAGGGAATTTATGAGTGATCACAAATGAAACTTTTTCAATTTAAACGTGTTTTAACGAAGTTATAAACGATTTTAAGTTTTTAAGGTTTTTGACCTAAAAATCGATTTTTGAGGGAAAATATGAGTGATCACAAATAAAGCTTCTTTTTCAATTTAAACGTGTTTTAACGAAGTTGTAAGCGATTTTAAGTTTCCTTAAGTTTACGACCCAAAATCGATTTTTGAGGAATTTGTGAGTGATCACAAATGAAGCTTCTTTTTCAATTTAAACGTGTTTTAACGAAGTTATAAGCGATTTTAAGTTTTCTATGGTTTTCGACCTAAAAATCGATTTTTGAGGGAATTTATGAGTGATCACAAATGAAGCTTCTTTTTCAATTTAAACGTGTTTTAAACGAAGTTATAAGCGATTTTAAGTTTTCTAATGATTTCGACCTAAAAATCGATTTTTGAGGGAAAATATGAGTGATCACAAAGGAAGCTTCTTTTTCAATTTAAACGTGTTTTAACGAAGTTATAAGCAATTTTAAGTTTTCTAAGGTTTTCGACCTAAAAATCGGTTTTTGAGGGAATTTATGAGTGATCACAAATGAAGCTTCTTTTTTAAATTAAACGTGTTTTAACGAAGTTATAAGCGATTTAAAGTTTTCTAAGGTTTTCGACCTAAAAATCGATTTTTGAGGGAATTTATGAGTGATCACAAATGAAGCTTCTTTTTCAATTTAAACGTGTTTTAACGAAGTTATAAGCGATTTTAAGTTTCCTAATGATTTCTCGTCCTAAAAATCGATTTTTGAGGGAAAATATGAGTGATCACAAATGAAGCATCTTTTTCAATTTAAACGCGTTTTTTACGAAGTTATAAGCGATTTAAAGTTTTCTAAGGTTTTCGACATAAAAATCGATTTTTGAGGGAATTTATGAGTGATCACAAATGAGGCTTCTTTTTCAATTTAAACGTGTTTTAACGAAGTTATAAGCGATTTTAAGTTTTTAAGGTTTTTGACCTAAAAATCGATTTTTGAGGGAAAATATGAGTGATCACAAATGAAGCTTCTTTTTCAATTTAAACGTTTTTTAACGAAGTTGTAAGCGATTTTAAGTTTCCTTAAGTTTACGACCCAAAAATCGATTTTTGAGGGAATTTATAAGTGTTCACAAATGAAGCTTCTTTTTTCCATTTAAACGTGTTTTAACGAAGTTATAAGCGATTTTAAGTTTTCTATTTTAGTTTTTTCGACCTAAAAATCGATTTTTGAGCGAAAATATGAGTGATCACAAATAAAGCTTCTTTTTCAATTTAAACGTGTTTTAACGAAGTTATAAGCGATTTTATGTTTTTTAAGGTTTTCGACCTAAAAATCGATTTTTGAGGGAAAATATGGGCGATCGCAAATAAAGCTTCTTTTTCAATTTAAACGTGTTTTAACGAAGTTATAAGCGATTCTAAGTTTTCTATGGTTTTCGACCTAAAAATCGATTTTTGAGGGAAAATATGGGTGAGCACAAATGAAGCTTCTTTTCTTTTTCGATTTTTGAGGGAAAATATGGGCGATCGCAAATAAAGCTTCTTTTTCAATTTAAACGTGTTTGAACGAAGTTATAAGCGATTTTAAGTTTACTAAGGTTTTCGACCTAAAAATCGACTTTGAGGGAAAATATGAGTGATCACAAATGAAGCATCTTTTTCAATTTAAACGTGTTTTAACGAAGTTATAAGCGATTTTAAGTTTACTAAGGTTTTCGACCTAAAAATCGATTTTTGAGGGAAAATATGAGTGATCACAAATGAAGCTTCTTTTTCAATTTAAACGTGTTTAAACGAAGTTATAAGCGATTTTAAGTTTTCTAAGGTTTTCGACCTAAAAACTGGTTTTTGAGGGAATTTATGAGTGATCACAAATGAAGCTTCTTTTTCAATTTAAACGTGTTTTTAACGAAGTTATAAGCGATTTTAAGTTTTCTATGGTTTTCGACCTAAAAATCGATTTTTGAGGGAATTTATGAGTGATCACAAACGAAGCTTCTTATTCAATTTAAACGTGTTTTAACGAAGTTATAAGCGATTTTAAGTTTTCTATTTATTTATGAGTGATCACAAATGAAGCTTCTTTTTCAATTTAAACGTGTTTTAACGAAGTTATAAGCGATTTAAAGTTTTCTATGGTTTTCGACCTAAAAATCGATTTTTGAGCGAAAATATGAGTGATCACAAATGAAGCTTCTTTTTCAATTTAAACGTGTTTTAACGAAGTTATAAGCGATTTAAAGTTTTCTATGGTTTTCGACCTAAAAATCGATTTTTGAGGGAAAATATGAGTGATCACAAATAAAGCTTCTTTTTCAATTTAAATGTGTTTTAACGAAGTTATAAGCGATTTTAAGTTTACTAAGGTTTTCGACCTAAAAATCGACTTTTGAGGGAAAATATGAGTGATCACAAATGAAGCATCTTTTTCAATTTAAACGTGTTTTAACGAAGTTATAAGCGATTTTAAGTTTACTAAGGTTTTCGACCTAAAAATCGATTTTTGAGGGAATTTATGAGTGATCACAAATGAAGCTTCTTTTTCAATTTAAACGTGTTTTAACGAAGTTATAAGCGACTTAAAGTTTTCTATGGTTTTCGACCTAAAAATCGATTTTTGAGTGAAAATATGAGTGATCACAAATGAAGCTTCTTTTTCAATTTAAACGTGTTTTAACGAAGTTATAAGCAATTTTAAGTTTTCTAAGGTTTTCGACCTAAAAATCGGTTTTTTGAGGGAATTTATGAGTGATCACAAATGAAGCTTCTTTTTCAATTTAAACGTGTTTTAACGAAGTTATAAGCGATTTAAAATTTTCTAATGATTTCGTCCTAAAAATCGATTTTTGAGGGAAAATATGACTGATCACAAATGAAGCATCTTTTTCAATTTAATGTTTTCAATTCTATGGTTTTCGACCTAAAAATCGATTTTTGAGGGAAAATATTAGTGATCACAAATAAAGCTTCTTTTTCAATTTAAACGTGTTTTAACGAAGTTATAAGCGATTTTAAGTTTTCTATGGTTTTCGACCTAAAAATCGATTTTTGAGGGAAAATATGACTGATCACAAATTAAGCTTCTTTTTCAATTTAAACGTGTTTTAACGAAGTTATAAGCGATTTAAAGTTTTCTATGGTTTTCGACCTAAAAATCGATTTTTGAGGGAATTTATGAGTGATCACAAATGAAGCTTCATTTTCAATTTAAACGTGTTTTAACGAAGTTATAAGCGATTTTAAGTTTTCTAATGATTTCGACCTAAAAATCGATTTTTGAGGGAAAATATGAGTGATCACAAATGAAGCTTCTTTTTCAATTTAAACGTGTTTTAACGAAGTTATAAGCAATTTTAAGTTTTCTAAGGTTTTCGACCTAAAAATCGGTTTTTGAGGGAATTTATGAGTGATCACAAATGAAGCTTCTTTTTCAATTTAAACGTGTTTTAACGAAGTTATAAGCGATTTAAAGTTTTCTATGGTTTTCGACCTAAAAATCGGTTTTTTGAGACAATTTATGAGTGATCACAAATGAAGCTTCTTTTTCAATTTAGATGTGTATTAACGATGTTATAAGCGATTTAAAGTTTTCTAAGGTTTTCGACATAAAAATCGATTTTTGAGGGAATTTATGAGTGATCACAAATGAGGCTTCTTTTTCAATTTAAACGTGTTTTAACGAAGTTATAAGCGATTTTAAGTTTTCTATGGTTTTCGACCTAAAACTCGATTTTTGACGGAAAATATGAGTGATCACAAATGAAGCTTCTTTTTCAATTTAAACGTGTTTTAACGAAGTTATAAGCGATTTAAAGTTTTCTAATGATTTCGTCCTAAAAATTGATTTTTGAGGGAATTTATGAGTGATCACAAATGAAGCTTCTTTTTCAATTTAAACGTGTTTTAACGAAGTTATAAGCGATTTAAAGTTTTCTAAGGTTTTCGACCTAAAAATCGATTTTTGAGGGAATTTATGAGTGATCACAAATGAAGCTTCTTTTTCAATTTAGACGTGTTTTAGCGAAGTTATAAGCTATTTAAAGTTTTTTACGGTTTTCGACCTAAAAATCGATTTTTGAGGGAAAATATGAGTGATCACAAATGAAGCTTCTTTTTCAATTTAAACGTCTTTTAACAAAGTTATAAGCGATTTAAAGTTTTCTAAGGTTTTCGACCTAAAAATCGGTTTTTGAGGGAATTTATGAGTGATCACAAATGAAGCTTCTTTTTCAATTTAAACGTGTTTTAACAAAGTTATAAGCGATTTAAAGTTTTCTAAGGTTTTCGACCTAAAAATTGGTTTTTTGAGGGAATTTATGAGTGATCACAAATGAAGCTTCTTTTTCAATTTAAACGTGTTTTAACGAAATTATAAGCGATTTAAAGTTTTCTATGGGTTTCGACCTAAAAATCGATTTTTGAGGGAAAATATGAGTGATCACAAATAAAGCTTCTTTTTCAATTTAAACGTATTTTAACGAAGTTATAAGCGATTTAAAGTTTTCTAAGGTTTTCGACCTAAAAATCGGTTTTTGAGGGAATTCAAGAGTGATCACAAATGAAGCTTCTTTTTCAATTTAAACGTGTTTTAACGAAGTTATAAGCGATTTAAAGTTTTCTATGGGTTTCGACCTAAAAATCGATTTTTGAGGGAAAATATGAGTGATCACAAATAAAGCTTCTTTTTCAATTTAAACGTGTTTTAACGATGTTATAAGCGATTTAAAGTTTTCTAAGGTTTTCGACCTAAAAATCGATTTTTGAGGGAATTTATGAGTGATCACAAATGAAGCTTCTTTTCAATTTAAACGTATTTAAAACGAAGTTATAAGCGATTTAAAGTTTTCTATGGTTTTCGACCTAAAAAATCGGTTTTTGAGGGAATTTAAGAGTGATCACAAATGAAGCTTCTTTTTCAATTTAAACGTGTTTTTAACGAAGTTATAAGCGATTTAAAGTTTTTTATGGTTTTGGACCTAAAAATCGATTTTTGAGGGAATTTATGAGTGATCACAAATGAAGCTTCTTTTTCAATTTAAAACGTATTTTAACGAAGTTATAAGCGATTTAAAGTTTTCTAAGGTTTTCGACCTAAAAATCGGTTTTTGAGGGAATTCAAGAGTGATCACAAATGAAGCTTCTTTTTCAATTTAAACGTGTTTTAACGAAGTTATAAGCGATTTTAAAGTTTTCTATGGGTTTCGACCTAAAAATCGATTTTTGAGGGAAAATATGAGTGATCACAAATAAAGCTTCTTTTTCAATTTAAACGTGTTTTAACGATGTTATAAGCGATTTAAAGTTTTCTAAGGTTTTCGACCTAAAAATCGATTTTTGAGGGAATTTATGAGTGATCACAAATGAAGCTTCTTTTTCAATTTAAACGTGTTTTAACAAAGTTATAAGCGATTTAAAGTTTTCTAAGGTTTTCGACCTAAAAATCGGTTTTTGAGGGAATTTATGAGTGATCACAAATGAAGCTTCTTTTTTAATTTAAACGTGTTTTAACGAAATTATAAGCGATTTAAAGTTTTCTATGGGTTTCGACCTAAAAATCGATCTTGAGGGAAAATATGAGTGATCACAAATAAAGCTTCTTTTTCAATTTAAACGTATTTTAACGAAGTTATAAGCGATTTAAAATTTTCTAAGGTTTTCGACCTAAAAATCGGTTTTTGAGGGAATTCAAGAGTGATCACAAATGAAGCTACTTTTTCAATTTAAACGTGTTTTAACGAAGTTATAAGCAATTTTAAGTTTTCTAAGGTTTTCGACCTAAAAATCGGTTTTTGAGGGAATTTATGGGTGATCACAAATGAAGCTTCTTTTTCAATTTAAACGTAAAGCGATTTAAAGTTTTCTAATGATTTCGTCCTAAAAATCGATTTTTGAGGGAAAATATGACTGATCACAAATGAAGCATCTTTTTCAATTTAATGTTTTCAATTCTATGGTTTTCGACCTAAAATCGATTTTTGAGGGAAAATATTAGTGATCACAAATAAAGCTTCTTTTTCAATTTAAACGTGTTTTTAACGAAGTTATAAGCGATTTTAAGTTTTCTATGGTTTTCGACCTAAAAATCGATTTTTGAGGGAAAATATGACTGATCACAAATTAAGCTTCTTTTTCAATTTAAACGTGTTTTAACGAAGTTATAAGCGATTTAAAGTTTTCTATGGTTTTCGACCTAAAAATCGATTTTTGAGGGAATTTATGAGTGATCACAAATGAAAGCTTCATTTTCAATTTAAAACGTGTTTTAACGAAGTTTATAAGCGATTTTAAGTTTTCTAATGATTTCGACCTAAAAAATCGATTTTTGAGGGAAAATATGAGTGATCACAAATGAAGCTTCTTTTTCAATTTAAACGTGTTTTAACGAAGTTATAAGCAATTTTAAGTTTTCTAAGGTTTTCGACCTAAAAATCGGTTTTTGAGGGAATTTATGAGTGATCACAAATGAAGCTTTCTTTTCAATTTAAACGTGTTTTAACGAAGTTATAAGCGATTTAAAGTTTTCTATGGTTTTTCGACCTAAAAATCGGTTTTTGAGACAATTTATGAGTGATCACAAATGAATCTTCTTTTTCAATTTAGATGTGTATTAACGATGTTATAAGCGATTTAAAGTTTTCTAAGGTTTTCGACATAAAAATCGATTTTTGAGGGAATTTATGAGTGATCACAAATGAGGCTTCTTTTTCATTTAAACGTGTTTTAACGAAGTTATAAGCGATTTTAAGTTTTCTATGGTTTTCGACCTAAAACTCGATTTTTGACGGAAAATATGAGTGATCACAAATGAAGCTTCTTTTTCAATTTAAACGTGTTTTAACGAAGTTATAAGCGATTTAAAGTTTTCTAATGATTTCGTCCTAAAAATTGATTTTTGAGGGAATTTATGAGTGATCACAAATGAAGCTTCTTTTTCAATTTAATCGTGTTTTAACGAAGTTATAAGCGATTTAAAGTTTTCTAAGGTTTTCGACCTAAAAATCGATTTTGAGGGAATTTATGAGTGATCACAAATGAAGCTTCTTTTTCAATTTAGACGTGTTTTAGCGAAGTTATAAGCTATTTAAAGTTTTTTACGGTTTTTCAACCTAAAAATCGATTTTTGAGGGAAAATATGAGTGATCACAAATGAAGCTTCTTTTTCAATTTAAAACGTGTTTTAACGAAGTTATAAGCGATTTAAAGTTTTCTAAGGTTTTCGACCTAAAAATCGATTTTTGAGGGAATTTATGAGTGATCACAAATGAAGTTTCTTTTTCAATTTAGACGTGTTTTAGCGAAGTTATAAGCTATTTAAAGTTTTTTACGGTTTTCGACCTAAAAATCGATTTTTGTGGGAATTTATGAGTGATCACATATGAAGCTTCTTTTTCAATTTAGACGTATTTTAACGGAGTTATAAGCGATTTAAAGTTTTCTAAGGTTTTCGACATAAAAATCGATTTTTGAGGGATTTTGTGAGTGATCACAAATGAAGCTTCTTTTTCAATTTAAACGCGTTTTAAACGAAGTTATAAGCGATTTAAAGTTTTCTATGGTTTTCGACCTAAAAATTGATTTTTGAGGGAATGTATGAGTGATCACAAATGAAGCTTCTTTTTCAATTTAAACGTGTTTTAACGATGTTATAAGCGATTTAAAGTTTTCTATGGTTTTCGACCTAAAAATCGATTTTTGAGGGAAAATATGAGTGATCACAAATGAAGCTTTTTTTTCAATTTAAACGTGTTTTAACGAAGTTATAAGCGATTTTAAGTTTTCTATGGTTTTTCGACCTAAAAATCGATTTTTGAGGGAAAATATGGGTGAGCACAAATGAAGCTTCTTTTTCTTTTTCGATTTTTGAGGGAAAATATGAGTGATCACAAATAAAGCTTCTTTTTCAATTTAAAACGTGTTTTAACGAAGTTATAAGCGATTTTAAGTTTTCTATGGTTTTCGACTTAAAAATTGATTTTTGAGGGAATTTATGAGTGATCACAAATGAAGCTTCTTATTCAATTTAAACGTGTTTTAACGAAGTTATAAGCGATTTTAAGTTTTCTATGGTTTTCGACCCTAAAAATCGATTTTTGAGGGAATTTATGAGTGATCACAAATGAAGCTTCTTTTTCAATTTAAACGTGTTTTAACGAAGTTATAAGCAATTTAAAGTTTTCTAAGGTTTTCGACCTAAAAATCGATTTTTGAGGAAATTTATGAGTGATCACAAATGAAGCTTCTTTTTCAATTTAAACGTGTTTTAACGAAGTTATAAGCGATTTAAAGTTTTCTATGGTTTTCGACCTAAAAATCGATTTTTGAGGGAAAATATGAGTGATCACAAATAAAGCTTCTTTTTCAATTTAAATGTGTTTTAACGAAGTTATAAGCGATTTTTAAGTTTACTAAGGTTTTCGACCTAAAAATCGACTTTTGAGGGAAAATATGAGTGATCACAAATGAAGCATCTTTTTCAATTTAAACGTGTTTTAACGAAGTTATAAGCGATTTTAAGTTTACTAAGGTTTTCGACCTAAAAATCGATTTTTGAGGGAATTTATGAGTGATCACAAATGAAGCTTCTTTTTCAATTTAAACGTGTTTTAACGAAGTTATAAGCGATTTAAAGTTTTCTATGGTTTTCGACCTAAAAATCGATTTTTGAGTGAAAATATGAGTGATCACAAATGAAGCTTCTTTTTCAATTTAAACGTGTTTTAACGAAGTTATAAGCAATTTTAAGTTTTCTAAGGTTTTCGACCTAAAATCGGTTTTTGAGGGAATTTATGAGTGATCACAAATGAAGCTTCTTTTTCAATTTAAACGTGTTTAAACGAAGTTATAAGCGATTTAAAGTTTTCTAAGGTTTTCGACCTAAAAAATCGATTTTTGAGGGAATTTATGAGTGATCACAAATGAAGCTTCTTTTTCAATTTAAACGTGTTTTAACGAAGTTATAAGCGATTTAAAGTTTTCTAATGATTTCGTCCTAAAAATCGATTTTTGAGGGAAAATATGAGTGATCACAAATGAAGCATCTTTTTCAATTTAATGTTTTCAATTCTATGGTTTTCGACCTAAAAATCGATTTTTGAGGGAAAATATTAGTGATCACAAATAAAGCTCTTTTTCAATTTAAACGTGTTTTAACGAAGTTATAAGCGATTTTAAGTTTTCTATGGTTTTCGACCTAAAAATCGATTTTTGAGGGAAAATATGACTGATCACAAATTAAGCTTCTTTTTCAATTTAAACGTGTTTTAACGAAGTTATAAGCGATTTTAAGTTTTCTAATGATTTCGACCTAAAAATCGATTTTTGAGGGAAAATATGAGTGATCACAAATGAAGCTTCTTTTTCAATTTAAACGTGTTTTAACGAAGTTATAAGCAATTTTAAGTTTTCTAAGGTTTTCGACCTAAAAAATCGGTTTTTGAGGGAATTTATGAGTGATCACAAATGAAGCTTCTTTTTCAATTAAACGTGTTTTAACGAAGTTATAAGCGATTTTAAGTTTTCTATGGTTTTCGACCTAAAACTCGATTTTTGACGGAAAATATGAGTGATCACAAATGAAGCTTCTTTTTCAATTTAAAACGTATTTAAACGAAGTTATAAGCGATTTAAAGTTTTCTATGGTTTTCGACCTAAAAATCGGTTTTTGAGGGAATTTAAGTTTTCTAAGGTTTTCGACCTAAAAATCGATTTTTGAGGGAAAATACGAGTGATCACAAATGAAGCTTCTTTTTCAATTTAAACGTGTTTTTTAACGATGTTATAAGCGATTTAAAGTTTTCTAAGGTTTTTGACCTAAAAATCGATTTTGAGGGAATTTTAAGTTTTCTAAGGTTTTCGACCTAAAAATCGGTTTTTGAGGGAAATATGAGTGATCACAAATGAAGCTTCTTTTTCAATTTAAACGTGTTTTTAACGATGTTATAAGCGATTTAAAGTTTTCTAAGGTTTTCGACATAAAATCGATATTTGAGGGAATTTATGAGTGATCACAAATGAAGCTTCTTTTTCAATTTAAACGTGTTTTAACGAAGTTTTAAGCGATTTAAAGTTTTTATGGTTTTGGACCTACAAATCGATTTTTGAGAGAAAATATGAGTGATCACAAATAAAGCTTCTTTTTCAATTTAAACGTGTTTTAACGAAGTTATAAGCGATTTAAAGTTTTTTATGGTTTTGGACCTAAAATCGATTTTTGAGGGAAAATATGAGTGATCACAAATGAAGCTTCTTTTTCAATTTAAACGTGTTTACGAAGTTATAAGCGATTTAAAGTTTTCTAAGGTTTTTGACCTAAAAATCGATTTTTGAGGGAATTTTAAGTTTTCTAAGGTTTTCGACCTAAAAATCGGTTTTTGAGGGAAAATATGAGTGATCACAAATGAAGCTTCTTTTTCAATTTAAACGTGTTTTAACGATGTTATAAGCGATTTAAAGTTTTCTAAGGTTTTCGACATAAAAATCGATATTTGAGGGAATTATGAGTGATCACAAATGAAGCTTCTTTTTCAATTTAAACGTGTTTTAACGAAGTTTTAAGCGATTTAAAGTTTTTTATGGTTTTGGACCTACAAATCGATTTTTGAGAGAAAATATGAGTGATCACAAATAAAGCTTCTTTTTCAATTTAAACGTGTTTTAACGAAGTTATAAGCGATTTAAAGTTTTCTATGGTTTTCGACTTAAAAATTGATTTTTGAGGGAACGTATGAGTGATCACAAATGAAGCTCCTTTTTCAATTTAAACGTGTTTTAAACGAAGTTATAAGCAATTTTAAGTTTTCTAATGATTTCGTCCTAAAAATCGATTTTTGAGGGAATTATGAGTGATCACAAATGAGGCTTCTTTTTCAATTTAAACGTGTTTTAACGAAGTTATAAGCAATTTTAAGTTTCTAATGATTTCGTCCTAAAAATCGATTTTTAAGGGAATTTATGAGTGATCACAAATGAGGCTTCTTTTTCAGTTTACACGTCTTTTAACGAAGTTATAAGCAATTTTAAGTTTTCTAATGAATTCGTCCTAAAAATCGATTTTGAGGGAATTTATGAGTGATCACAAATGAGGCTTCTTTTTCAATTTAAACGTGTTTTAACGAAGTTATAAGCGATTTAAAGTTTTCTAAGGTTTTCGACCTAAAAATCGGTTTTTGAGGGAATTTAAGAGTGATCACAAATGAAGCTTCTTTTTCAATTTAAACGTGTTTTAACGAAGTTATAAGTGATTTAAAGTTTTCTATGGGTTTCGACCTAAAAATCGATTTTTGAGGGAAAATATGAGTGATCACAAATAAAGCTTCTTTTTCGATTTAAACGTGTTTTAACGATGTTATAAGCGATTTAAAGTTTTCTAAGGTTTTCGACCTAAAAATCGATTTTTGAGGGAATTTATGAGTGATCACAAATGAAGCTTCTTTTTCAATTTAAACGTGTTTTAACGAAGTTATAAGCGATTTAAAGTTTTCTATGGTTTTCCCCCTAAAAATCGATTTTTGAGGGAATTTATGAGTGATCACAAATGAAGCTTCTTTTGCAATTTAAACGTGTTTTAACGAAGTTATAAGCGATTTAAAGTTTTCTAAGGTTTTCGACCTAAAAATCGGTTTTTGAGGAAATTTATGAGTGATCACAAATAAAGCTTCTTTTTCAATTTAAACGTATTTTAACGAAGTTATAAGCGATTTAAAGTTTTCTAAGGTTTTCGACCTAAAAATCGGTTTTGAGGGAATTCAAGAGTGATCACAAATGAAGCTTCTTTTTCAATTTAAACGTGTTTTAACGAAGTTATAAGCGATTTAAAGTTTTCTATGGGTTTCGACCTAAAAATCGATTTTTGAGGGAAAATATGAGTGATCACAAATGAAGCTTCTTTTTCAATTTAAACGTGTTTTAACGAAGTTATAAGCGATTTAAAGTTTTCTATGGTTTTCGACCTAAAAATCGATTTTTGAGGGAATTTATGAGTGATCACAAATGTAGCTTCTTTTGCAATTTAAACGTGTTTTAACGAAGTTATAAGCGATTTAAAGTTTTCTAAGGTTTTCGACCTAAAAATCGATTTTTGAGGGAATTTATGAGTGATCACAAATGAAGCTTCTTTTTCAATTTAAACGTGTTTTAACGAAGTTATAAGCGATTTAAAGTTTTCTAAGGTTTTCGACCTAAAAATCGATTTTTGAGGGAATTTATGAGTGATCACAAATGAAGCTTCTTTTTCAATTTAAACGTGTTTTAACGAAGTTATAAGCGATTTAAAGTTTTCTAAGGTTTTCGACCTAAAAATCGATTTTTGAGGGAATTTATGAGTGATCACAAATGAAGCTTCTTTTTCAATTTAAACGTGTTTTAACGAAGTTATAAGCGATTTAAAGTTTTCTAAGGTTTTCGACCTAAAAATCGATTTTTGAGGGAAAATATGAGTGATCACAAATGAAGCTTCTTTTTAAATTTAAACGTGTTTTAACGAAGTTATAAGCGATTTAAAGTTTTTTATGGTTTTCGACCTAAAAATTGATTTTTGAGGGAAAATATGAGTGATCACAAATGAAGCTTCTTTTTCAATTTAAACGTGTTTTAACGAAGCTATAAGCGATTTAAAGTTTTCTAAGGTTTTCGACCTAAAAATCGGTTTTTGAGGAATTTATGAGTGATCACAAATGAAGCTTCTTTTGCAATTTAAACGTGTTTTAACGAAGTTATAAGCGATTTAAAGTTTTCTAAGGTTTTCGACCTAAAAATCGATTTTTGAGGGAAAATATGAGTGATCACAAATGAAGCTTCTTTTTCAATTTAAGCGTGTTTTAACGAAGTTATAAGCGATTTTAAGTTTCCTTAAGTTTACGACCCAAAAATCGATTTTTGTGGGAATTTATAAGTGATCACAATGCAGCTTCTTTTTCAATTTAAACGTGTTTTAACGAAGCTATAAGCGATTTAAAGTTTTCTAAGGTTTTCGACCTAAAAATCGGTTTTTGAGGAATTTATGAGTGATCACAAATGAAGCTTTTTTTTCAATTTAAAGGTGTTTTAACGAAGTTATAAGCGATTTAAAGTTTTTTATGGTTTTGGACCTAAAAATCGATTTTTGTGGGAAAATATGCGTGATCACAAATGAAGCTTCTTTTTCAATTTAAACGTGTTTTAACGAAGTTATAAGCGATTTTAAGTTTTCTAATGATTTCGACCAAAAAATCGATTTTTGAGGGAATTTATGAGTGATCACAAATGAAGCTTCTTTTTCAATTTAAACGTGTTTTAACGAAGTTATAAGCGATTTAAAGTTTTCTATGGTTTTCGACCTAAAAATCGATTTTTGAGGGAAAATATGAGTGATCACAAATAAAGCTTCTTTTTCAATTTAAACGTGTTTTAACGAAGTTATAAGCGATTTTAAGTTTTCTAAGGTTTTCGACCTAAAAATCGATTTTTGAGGGAAGACATGAGTGATCACAAATAAAGCTTCTTTTTCAATTTAAACGTGTTTTAACGAAGTTATAAGCGATTTTAAGTTTTCTAATGATTTCGTCCTAAAAATCGATTTTTGAGGGAAAATATGAGTGATCACAAATGAAGCTTGTTTTTCAATTTAAACGTGTTTTAACGAAGTTATAAGCGATTTAAAGTTTTCTAAGGTTTTCGACCTAAAAATCGGTTTTTGAGGGTGATCACCAATGAAGCTTCTTTTTCAATTTAAACGTGTTTTAACGAAGTTATAAGCGGTTTAAAGTTTTTTATGGTTTTCGACCTGAAAATCGATTTTTGAGGGAAAATATGAGTGATCACAAATGAAACTTCTTTTTCAATTTAAACGTGTTTTAACGAAGTTATAAGCGATTTTAAGTTTTCTATGGTTTTCGACCTAAAAATCGATTTTTGGGGGAATTTGTTTGGACTTAAAAGCAAATTATTGTTTCTTGTCATATTCAGAATCGGATGTACTAGGAAATATCCTATGTAAGGTCTCCTATCATGGAGCGCAATGTTTAGAATTTGATATGACAATCGATTTTTAACAAATGAACACCTATGTACATCGCATTTTAATTTAGTAACACATATATAAGAGATTTATTGACAATAAACTATAGTTTCTAATACTTGTAGCTCAATTATTATCGTTAAGTTGAATTGCTAAATTCATCCTTGTGTAGGGTTAAATGTTGCCTGAATTTCAATAAGGTCAGATTTATTAAAACATAACAACGAATTTACAATAATATAGAAAAATGACTGCATTAAATTTAACATACATATCTACAAAGTACAATATCGAGATGATATTTTTATTGGAGCTATTTGATACCATGTACCCATTTCCTGGACAAGAAATTTTATCAAATTATATCCAAAAGGTTAACATTGAGGAACTGACAAAGATTTATCATATCAACATATAATGCCCTTTCTACTTCCGTTGTTGATTGTTTAAAGGTGTCTAAGTAATTGTAAATGCATTTAAGAAATTACTTTCAGCAAAAAAATTATTTAGTACTGAGATCCAAAAAAGTACCATCAGACATATTTTTTGATACTAAAACAAAATCTAATTTTCCATCCCTGCTTGGTGTATTAAATTTCGTATGTTTTGATGTCTGTTGGTCTCATTGCGTTGTGTATTTTGTTTTTGTTTTTTTTTTGTGTATTTCGTTTGGTATGTTTGGATGTCTGTTGACTTTACTAATTTTATAAAATTTATATTTTTTAAATACACTATGGTAAAGGGTATATAAGATTCGGCACAGCCGAATACTTTTTTTTATAAAATTCATACCATTTTCATTTAACTTTTTTATTATTATTTTTATTTCTTTCAATGATTTTTAAATGAAAAACCATCATCACGCATCAGAAGCATAATCTCACATGGCTTGGAGGACAACACAAATATTCGTTTACTTATACTCATTCACTCATTGATTCGTCTGTTCATCCAGTCATTTATTCAGTCAGTCACTCATACATTTGAACATTTATGCATTAAGTCTTTTTTTCATTTATTGAGTTCATATTTTGTAATAAATTAGGAGTAGATAGATAGATAGATAGATAGATAGATAGATAGATAGATAGATAGATAGATAGATCGATATAGCTCGCTAGATAGATAGATAGATCGATAATAGCTCGATCGCTCGCTAGATAGCTAGCTCGCTTCGTCGATAGATAGCTAGATAGATAGATCGCTAGCTCGATAGCTCGCTCGCTCGTCGCTAGCTGCTCGCTCGCTGCTCGCTAGCTCCTCGCTCGCTCGCTCGCTCGCTCGCTCTCTCGCTCGATCTCTCCTCGCTCGCTCGCTCGCTCGCTCGCTCGCTCTCTCGCTCGCTCGCCTCGCTCGCTCGCTCGCTCGCTCGCTCTCTCGCTCGCTCGCTGCTCTCGCTCGTCTCGCTCGCTCGCTCGCTCGCTCGCTAGCTCGCTCTCTCGCTCGCTCGCTCGCTCGCTCGCTCTCGCTCGCTCGCTCGCTCGCTCGCTCCTCGCTCGCTCGCTCGCTCGCTCGATCGCTCGCTCGCTCTCTCGCTCGCTCGCCTCGCTCGCTCGCTCGCTCGCTCCTCGCTCGCTCGCTCGCTCGCTCGCTCGCCGCTCGCTGCTCGCTCTCTCGCTCGCTCGCTCGCTCGCTCGCTCGCTCGCTCGCTCGCTCGCTCGCTCGCTCGCTCTCGCTCGCTCGCTCGCTCGCTCGCCGCTCGCTCTCTCGCTCGCTCGCTCGCTCGCTCGCTGCTCGCTCTCTCGCTCGCTCGCTCGCCTCCGCTCGCTCGCTCGCTCGCTCGCTCGCTCGCTCGCTCGCTCGCTCGCTCGCTCGCTCGCTCGCTCGCTCGCTCGCTCGCTCGCTCGCTCGCTCGCTCGCTCTCGCTCGCTCGCTCGCTCGCTCGCTCTCTCGCTCGCTCGCTCTCTCGCTCGCTCGCTCGCTCGCTCGCTCGCTCGCTCGCTCGCGCTCGCTCGCTCGCTCGCTCGCTCGCTCGCTCGCTCGCTCGCTCGCTCGCTCGCTCGCTCGCTCGCTCGCTCGCTCGCTCGCTCGCTCGCTCGCTCGCTCGCTCGCTCGCTCGCTCGCTCGCTCGCTAGATAGCTAGCTAGCTCGCTCGCTAGATAGAAGATAGCTTGATTCGCTCCATTTAGCTCCTTTATTTTGGGGCTACCCTAATCGATACGTTTATTGTGCAAACGACACCATATTGGCATCCAAAATACTTTTTAAAAGATTTTTATATTTTACGATTCTTACATCTTATTCATTGACATTCATTCCTTTTATATGTAGGTATGTATGTATGTATGTATGTATTTCATACATAATGAATTGATATTATCGGAGAAATAATATGTGTTAATACGTTTGAAAAGAGCAAAAAACATCAAATAATTGTACTTTAATGCTTTACTTTTTACGTACTTACATACATACCTGAATATAATATCTTTACTCTTTACTTAATGACAGTAAGTAAATGATTGTATGAGTAAAAATACACATATGGTGATTTTATTTAAGCAGATTAATCTTTTTTGTTTGCATAATAATATTAACGATTTTTCTTCATCATAAATTTTAATAATAATTGAAGATTATTGGCTTTTAGGTCATAATTTTAATGTAATTATACAGTATGTACTTAATGTAAAGGAAAATAACTCATTTTACTTCTATTTAAGACAACAGTACGTATGAGTAGTAATTAATAGACTTGGTGTTAAATAACACTCATACGCCTTGCAAGTATTTATAAACGACACCACAACACTGCGGGATGCAAATCGTTAATAATTCATACATGCTTTTAAGAAGATCGGCATTTAAAGTTAGCAAAATCGAATCATAAGTAAAGCAGATATTAGCAAAAATCTGGGATCACCTCTGAAAATAACAAATTCTCTAACCAAGGACTGTTTTTACTATGGAATCACCCAGATGGAATGGAAATTATTAAGACCAAACTTTTTTGTACTTATTTCTTTAACAACATCAATTGAAAAAGAACTTCTACTTCGTTCCAATATATTTTGATTTTTAAAAACTGTGAAAAATACCAAACTTTTCTTTTTCCTCCTTCGTATACTTAAAAACATATATATTTTTTTCAAACAAATACTTAAAATTAATTTTCCTCAACTTGATAGTAATTTGCAGTGTATTTATTTCTTTTAAACTCTACACAAATAAAGTGTGTTGCGGGAAAAAGTTTTTTTTTAACCAAAATAAAAAAAAAAAATCTTTAAAGGAAACAAAATTTGTTTATTTTTTTGCACAGTTTGATAAAACTCTGAACACATGTTATAGATTTTATTCTTTACAAACGTTTTTCTTTCACTCTAATGATGTAGTGTGTGTGTGTGTGTGATTTTTAACTACAACTACTTACTTGACAAACAAGTGATATGGGAATCGAATAAAAATAACAAGAAATTTAAACACAACATTACTCAGTCATTCGAACAGCGAGTCACAACAACAACAGCAGTAGTCGGTTGGTCCTCTTGAGGGAACTGATTGTTAGAGTTTGGAATAAAAAATAAAAATAAAATCAAAGTTGTTCACAACTTATGAGTTCATTTTGTAAAAAAAAGTTTTTCCTTCATACGTACATTTATTTTTGTTATACAAAAAAGGTGAAAGAAATATATACATAGTTTGTTGCAGTAAAAAAGTATAACTCTCATACTGCCACAGGAAATGAAAGTTTGTTTTTCATTTCAGTTGTTCTTACTTTTTTTTTCTCTTTCTTCATTCATGCTATTTTTTTCTCGCCCACTTTGACTTTATTTTCTTGTTGCTATTCCTTCTTAATTTTGTTGTTGTTTGTTTTGAAAACTGTATATATTTTACACTTCCTGAGGGATGCAGGAGTAACTGTTTCTGTTATTCCATGTCACATACACACCGAGTGCAGAGTGTGTTTTTTATGGTTTCTAATAAGAAGACTAAAATGCGGAAGACGGAATGAAAGTAATGAAATGTTGTTAGGAAACATGATAAATATGTACTAGAGTGTATTAGGATGGTTCAAGAAGTTAAGAAATTATCAAGATATTTCTTACTTTCAGAGATCAATATTAGTTACTCTTAAGTAGTGTCCCAGAAATGTGGAAAATAATTTCTGTTAATCGGTTTTAAATAATTATGATTACATGTTTATAACTGGCACTTATTTTATGCGCCACCCTAACACTCATAAACAAAGACCAATTATGTTTATGCAAAGCGACGGAGGATTTTAATAGTTTAGTGTTTTTCTAAAATGTTGGTCAACAATTGTTTAAAACGTAATTTATTCAAATGGAAAAAATTGTATAAGTTCCGGCAGCAACGAATTTAAAGTTACCTTAAGAAATAACTTAATATTGGCAGTCAGTTACTCAATGAGAAAAAACCTAAACTTATATTGAATGGTACGGGGTTAAAACACTAAAACTGACTTATACAATATGATATTAAGTCATTATTTGAACACGGGGCTGACATTGGAGGCAAGTACTTACCACGCTTGTTAAATGTAGGGAGTCAAGGAATTGACAAGATTTGCAAGGTTAGCCTTGTAAGTGGACTGAAGAATTCCATCCTTCGTTCACTAACTAACTAACTAACTAACTAACTAACTAACTAATACTAACTAACTACTAACTACCAACTAACTAACTAACTAACTAACTAACTAACTAACTAACTAACTACTAACTAACTAACTAACTAACTAACTAACTAACTAACTAACTAACTAACTAACTAACTAACTAACTACTAACTAACTAACTAACTAACTAACTAACTAACTAACTACTAACTACAACTACTAACTAACTAACTAACAACTAACTAACTAACTAACTACTACTAACTAACTAACTAACTACTAACTAACTAACTAACTAACTAACTAACTAACTAACTAACTAACTAACTAACTAACTAACTAACTAAACTACTAACTAACTAACTAACACTAACTAACAACTACTAACTAACTAACTAACTAACTAACTAACTAACTAACTAACTAACTAACTACTAACTAACTAACTAACTACTAACTAACTAACTAACTAACTAACTAACTACTAACTAACTAACTAACTAACTAACTAACTAACTAACTAACTACTACTAACTAACTAACTAACTAACTAACTAACTAACTAACTAACTAACTAACTAACTAACTAACTACTAACTAACTAACTAACTAAACTAACTAACTAACTAACTAACTACTAACTAACTAACTAACTAACTAACTAACTAACTAACTAACTACTAACTAACCTAACTAACTAACTAACTAACTAACTAACTAACTAACTAACTAACTACTAACTAACTAACTAACTAACTAACTAACTAACTAACTACTAACTAACTAACTAACTAACTAACTAACTAACTAACTAACTAACTAACTAACTAACTAACTAACTAACTAACTAACTAACTAACTAACTAACTAACTACTAACTAACTAACTACTAACAACTAACTAACTAACTAACTACTAACTAACTAACTAACTAACTAACTAACTAACTAACTACTAACTAACTAACTAACTAACTACTAACTAACTAACTAACTAACTAACTAACTAACTAACTAACTAACTAACTAACTAACTAACTAACTAACTAACTAACTAACTAACTAACTAACTAACTAACTAACTAACTACTAACTAACTAACTAACTAACTACTAACTAACTAACTAACTAACTAACTAACTAACTAACTAACTAACTAACTAACTAACTAACTAACTAACTAACTAACTAACTAACTAACTAACTAACTAACTAACTAACTAACTAACTAACTAACTAACTAACTAACTAACTAACTAACTAACTAACTAACTAACTAACTAACTAACTAACTACTAACTAACTAACTACTAACTAACTAACTAACTAACTAACTAACTAACTAACTAACTAACTAACTAACTAACTAACTAACTAACTAACTAACTAACTAACTAACTAACTAACTAACTAACTAACTAACTAACTAACTAACTAACTAACTAACTAACTAACTAACTAACTACTAACTACTAACTAACTAACTAACTAACTAACTAACTAACTAACTAACTAACTAACTAACTAACTAACTAACTAACTAACTAACTAACTAACTAACTAACTAACTAACTAACTAACTAACTAACTAACTAACTAACTAACTAACTAACTAACAACTAACTAACTAACTAACTAACTAACTAACTAACTAACTAACTAACTAACTAACTAACTAACTAACTAACTAACTAACTAACTAACAACTAACTAACTAACTAACTAACTAACTAACTAACTAACTAACTAACTAACTAACTAACTAACTAACTAACTAACTAACTAACTAACTAACTAACTAACTAACTAACTAACTAACTAACTACTAACTAACTAACTAACTAACTAACTAACTAACTACTACTAACTAACTAACTAAACTAACTAACTAACTAACTAACTAACTAACTAACTAACTAACTAACTAACTAACTAACTAACTAACTAACAGACTGTAGTTCAAAAGTGGTGAATTTGACGCAAAGCACAAAGATCGTCCAGGAAAATCAAATACATAAGTATTGAAATCAAGAATTGGTTTGCTCGATGAAGAAGGATTTAAGGAGTCCATTTATCAAAAAAAGGCTTAATTAAACTATGGGGTATTCGAAATACCCATAGTTTAAAACCCCTTTTTAAACTTTTAAAAATTGTCAAAACGTCCAGGGACTCTATGTCTCTAGTTGGTGTGTCAAAACTTCCATGGACATTATGTTACTGGTCATTCTAACACGCCACCATTGAATACACTGTGCAATATTTTAATTTCGCTCGAGTACACAAATCGGATAATATATTCGCTTATATGCAGTGATATTAGTCTGTAGATCTTAATGAAAATCCAAAGACAAGGGTATAGCTTAAAATGCTCGTCTGTCGGTCTTCCATTTTTTTATAATTTGTTTAACAACTTGCTAATATTCTTGAAGCTTATATCATTCCAAAATACCCTTTATTTATGGTATATGGTAATATTGAAGTCTATTTCATACATGAAAAATTTAGTAAATTTTAGTAAAAATTTAGTAATCCATTATAGTTTTTAAGATATTAAATTAAAAAATTGTTCACTATTTTTTATTAATCGCTGCAATAGTTTATTACCTTAAACCAAATTGTAAAATATATACCAACAATTTAACCAAAATATTTATCCCCTTAAATGCAGCACAGTTGAGATGGCATCTCTCTTTAGCTGTTTGCATAGTAAATTGTCTGCAATATGTTAAAAGATATAAAGAAAAAAAAAGAAAACCACATGAATGAATCAACACATTTGCCATTCTTTAAAAGAAAAAAATGCTTAATCTTAAAATACAACTTATGTCCCAACTCTCCACAGGTCGGATAGAGTACACATTAAATAAACAGACCAGTGTTGATATCTTTTCTTGTTTTTTTTATCCTTTTCTCTGTTTGCTTTTAAAAGTAATTAAGAACACCTTTTACCCTCTGCTAACCTTTTGGTCACATCTATCCATTCATTCGTTTGTTCGTTCATTCATTCATAAGCCAACTATTTGCCAAGTCACATCCACAAACTTATTCTGAAACCCAACACACATATTTTATTCACATTTTCTCCTTCGTTGATTAAAAAAAATCATTTCAGTTTGCTGCATTCTTTTACTTCTTTTACTTGTTTTCTGATCTTTTTTTGTATATTTTACCTTTTACTTAAATGCTGAGCAAAATGTCAACAGTATTATTTTCTTTTTTTTTGTTTATTTATTTGTTGGATAGAGAAAAAAAGAATAGAATAAAAATTGCCACACTAACACTTATTTCGTTTTTTATTATTTCATTTTTTAATTACACCACAAACACTATTAGCATGAGGAAATGTAGTGACTGTTTTTTATAACAGTGGCGATGGGAGAAAAGTTGCGTTAAGCAGGGGAATCGAATTTATCAGATTTAGTAAATATATCTTTAAATTAAAGTTTGCAGACTACCTATTCTTATAGACCTATAGTGGTCTTCTGATCCATTATCATTTAGCCTTACTGTAACGTTTAGCTATATGACTATCAATTTGTCACCTACTGTAATCATTGCGGAAAAATAAATAGAATAAAAATAATAACTACCAGTTGACTCCTTCCTGGAATACAACAACACTTTCTAAGTAATACTAACTAATATTACTAACAAATATTATCCTCGTAAGTTTTAACACCATGATGTTGCAACTTTTTATATGTTGCATCTCTTGCTATGCGTTTCTTTACACAAACACACCTATTATTGAAAGTGTAGTTGTGCTGTGGTATAACATGATGTGGTTTCTAACCCAAACACGTGTGTGGGTATAGAAATTTTATTTCCATTCCATTTTTTTTTTTTGTTATTTTACTACAACAAATTTCAAAAGTTCACTAATTGCTTTTGGAATCTTAAATTAGTAGTTTAAACGAATACCAAGCTATTTGCTGGGAAAAAAATCAACAAAACCAATTGTTCGAAATACATAAAAGACAAACACTTTTTTTCAGGTTAATTTGAATTTTTCATTGGCAATCAATTTTTGCTTTTTTTGCAATTTTCTTTTTAAGGTATTTTAATGCTTTTTTTGTGCTGAAAGCTGTAGTATGAAGAAATTTTGAACTAAATTGTCATCACCAAAAAATGTGTAACCTCACAGGGGTCGTACTAAGGAATGTTTGCTTGTTAGTTATAAAAATACATTAAAAATCTCAATATATATCAAGTTTTGGAGATTTTTTGAAGAGTTTTAGTGGCCTTTTCTCATCCTTCTGACATTTCGCACCAAAAGTCCTTGATCATCTTTTAAGGCCAAGAGTGAATCAAGCAAATTTAGGATATCCTCTTATGAAGTGAAGAAGAGAGTTCTGCATTGGTGAAAACCAATTGTAGTCGACTTAGGCCAAGATCTATACTTTTAGGCGAGTGGGGCAAAACTTTACAACCACTTCTTTCGATATAGTTTCAAGCAGGTATAGCAACATGATTGGCCGTAGGTTCTTCAAACGAATCAGTTGCATTCATACTAGTTCCCTGTGGTAATCAGCAGCTCATAATAGGTAGGTCCCAGCATATATTGACGCGTTATAGTAATGAATCTGATTTTCGTTTCAATAACTTCAAAGCCTTTTGAGGTCATTCATTCGTGTGGTTCACAATTTCCCTGCTTTTGTGAACCATCCGTCTGCCTGTCTGTCTGCCTATCTGTTTGTCCGTCTGTATGTCTGTTGACATCCATTTTCTGGAGACTCCAGATACCTTCAGGATTCAAATTTTTAATAATTCTATCAGACATGCTTTCGAGAAGTTTTCTATTAAAATCAGCAAATCGGATCTGTCTGTCTGTCTGTCCGTCCGTCTGTATGTCTGTTGACATTGATTTTCTGGAGACCCCAGATACCTTCAGGATTCAAATTTTTAATAATTCTGTCAGACATGCTTTCGATAAGTTTTCTATTTAAAATCAGCAAATCTGTCTACCTGTCTGTCTGTCTGTCTGCCTGTTCCTTGTACGTCGGTATGTCATTTGAAATCAATTTTCTTAAGATTCCAGATACCTTATGAACTCAAATCTTAAATAATTTTGTCAGACATGCCTTCGAGAAGTTTTCTATTTAAAATCAATAATTTGTAACTCTGGTACCAAGGACTTTTTCGTTCTTTAACTAGTACCTTTTGAGTTTTCTATAATATTGAAACGGAGCAAATGAGAACCAATTAATGTGATCTTTTTGGTAATTTTTTGTTTTTCGAAAGGTACTTTTTGACTTAGAAACATAAAATTTTGTATGTAGAACCTGGAGTAAATGATAACCTATAAAAGAGACTTTTAGCTACTTCTTTGTTCTTCAAAAGGTACTTTTTTAAAAAAACTACCCAGGATCACGTAATGAAAAACTAAAAACGTTGTTTTTATCTATTAAATGTATAGTTTCAGACGTATGTATATCAACCGGTTCATGTCTAACAATTTTGTTTTTTTTTGTTGGACGGAGAAACTCATAAAAGGTTTTTCAGGTATTTCAGTATTTTTATACCCTACACCACTCTAGTGGGGGTATTAAGTGTTTGTGCTGATGTATGTAACACCCAAAAGATTGGTCCTACACCCACATATACCGTAAAGTATACCAATCGGCTCATGAAAACTTTTTGAGTCGATTTAGCTATGTCCGTCCGTCTGTCTGTCTGTTTGTCTGTTTGTCTGTTTGTCTGTTTGTCTGTCTGTTTGTCTGTTTGTCCGTCTGTCTGTCTGTCCGTCTGTCTGTCTGTCTGTCTGTCTGTCTGTCCGTCTGTTTGTTCAGTAAACCTTCTGCGCACACTACAGACCGCAATTTTCAAGATAATTTGATGAAATTTGACACAAACTCTTTTAAGCTCACTTTGTGGTTGAAAACGATCACTAAGCAAATGCAGACGTTTAAAGTATATGAAAATAGCTCATGTTAATATTATACTAAATATTTTGTTATCTTTAATTCAATATTATAAAAATCTGAAATTATTACTATCGAAATCATTCAACTTCCATCATTTATCCTCCACTAACTTCAAAATCTAATTAGCTTGATAATAATATCTCTTTTTAAAAGAAATGTAACATTAAATTAAACAAAATATATAGCAAACGACACCCAACCTACACACCTCAACTTTCAGTTTATATTTTATGTAGATTTCAAAAAAAAAGAAAACTTTTTGGAAATTAAGTAGATTTTATGCGCTCGTTTCAATGTTTTATCTCCGTTTTTTTTTTGCTCTTTTTATGACAAGTACACGAAAAACGTGTCTTCCGTAGAAGCTTAAAAAAGAACGAAAAAAAAAATTAACTAATATTTTTCTTTCTTCCAAAAGTGGTATATAAAATTTTGCATTAAGAAAAAAAGTTTCGATATCACGTCGTTGAAAAGTAATTAACTTTTCATTGTGCAAATACTCTGGCAAGCAAATGCTTGAAAACAGATTTAAAGTCTTTTAACATCATGATGCATCATCAGACATACATAGCTCATTTGCAAAAGAATTGTGTTAAAAAAAAAACTTGGAATAAATGAAAATTGATGTATTAATGGTATTAAATCAATTCTTTGTGATAATAAGAGTAAAAAAAGAAATAGTAATAAAAATGACAAAAAAGAGATAAAAAGGTGAAAAAAATATTTAACTTTTTTATAACCTACAACTACTAAAGTGTGAAGGGTAGTATGTGTTAAGGCAAATTTATGTAACAATGAAATATAAGGCACCTTTATCTGTCCTCAAGGTCTAACAATAGATTTCAAATCAATTTCAACAGCACTAAATTAAGGTCTTTCCGTCTGTCAACCTGTTTGACTATTAAAGTTTTGATGTAAAATAAAAATTACAACCATTTAGTGAAATGTATAGCGCCATATGGTCGACTATGATCGATTACATATTTTTACATATTTATTATTAATAAAACCGTAAACTCAGCAGTATAAAAATATAATAAAATTTAAATACATTAATAGTTTTTTTTTTGTATAACGATGCCAATAAAGAGGAGTGTTCATTGTCGTTTTATGACAATTGATTTGCCGATGACCTGCTTTAATTTCATTAAAAATATATACATATTTTTCTCTTCAATACTTTAATGAAATAGTTCATTAATCGTAAATTTATCACAAAAAATTGTAGGTGTTATTTTTTGCACAAATAATTTAATGAAAAAGATAAAAATCATTTATATAATAAACTACTGTTGTGTGGTTTAAAGATAAAATGTAGCAGACATGTTTTGTATTTATATCGACAGCAAGGTTACTTCAACAAAATTTGCGGTTTCTAGTCTTTATAGTTTGGGGAGTTCCTGTCCACTATTGTTGGACTACTTTAGACTATAGACTAGGCTATGGACTAGACTGCACAGTCATGTTTTGTATTTATATCGATGGTAAGGTTACTTAAACAAAATTTTAGTTTTTAGTGGTTATAATTTGAGTTCCTGCCCACTATTGTTGGACTACTGTAGACTATAGACTAGATTATGCACTAGACTATAGACTAGACTATAAACTAGACTATAGACTAGAATGTAGACTAGTCTATAGACTAGACTATAGATAAGAAAATAGACTAGACTACAGAATAGTCTATAGACTAGAATATAGACTAGACTATAGACTAGACTATAGACTAGACTATAGACTAGACTATAGACTAGACTATAGACTATACTATAGACTAGACTATAGACTAGACTATAGACTAGACTATAGACTAGACTATAGACTAGACTATAGACTAGACTATAGACTAGACTATAGACTAGACTATAGACCAGACTATAGACTAGACTATAGAGTAGACTATAGACTAGACTATAGACTAGACTATAGACTAGACTATAGACTAGATTATAGACTGGACTATAGACTAGAATATAGACTAGACAATAGACTAGACTATAGACTAGACTAAACTAGACTAGACAGGACTAGACTAGACTAGATTAGACTAAACTAGACTAGACTACTCTATAGATTAGACTATAAACTAGAGTATAGACTAGACTATAGACTAGACTATAGACTAAACGATAGACTAGACTATAGACTAGACTATAGACTACACTATAGACTAGACAATATACTAGGCTATAGACTAGACTAGACTATAGACTAGACTATAGACTAGACTATAGACTAGGCTATAGACTAGACTATAGACTAGACTATAGACTAGACTATAGACTAGACTATAGACTAGACTATAGACTAGACTATAGACTAGACTATAGACTAGACTATAGACTAGACTACAGACTAGACTATAGACTAGACTATAGACTAGACTATAGACTAGACTATAGACTAGACTATAGACTAGACTGTAGACTAGACTATAGACTAGACTATAGACTAGACTATAGACTAGACTATAGACTAGACTATAGACTAGACTATAGACTAGACTATAGACTAGACTATAGACTAGACTATAGACTAGACTAGACTATAGACTAGACTATAGACTAGACTAGACTAGACTATAGACTAGACTATAGACTAGACTATAGACTAGACTATAGACTAGACTAAAGACTAGACTATAGACTAGACTATAGACTAGACTATAGACTAGACTATAGACTAGACTATAGACTAGACTATAGACTAGACTATAGATTAGACTATAGACTAGACTATAGACTAGACTATAGACTAGACTATAGACTAGACTATAGACTAGACTATAGACTAGACTATAGACTAGACTATAGACTAGACTATAGACTAGACTATAGACTAGACTATAGACTAGACTAGACTAGACTATAGACTAGACTATAGACTAGACTATAGACTAGACTATAGACTAGACTATAGACTAGACTATAGACTAGACTATAGACTAGACTATAGACTAGACTATAGACTAGACTATAGACTAGACTATAGACTAGACTATAGACTAGACTATAGACTAGACTATAGACTAGACTATAGACTAGACTATAGACTAGACTATAGACTAGACTATAGAGTAGACTATAGACTAGACTATAGACTAGACTATAGACTAGACTATAGACTAGACTATAGACTAGACTATAGACTAGACTATAGACTAGACTATAGACTAGACTATAGACTAGACTATAGACTAGATTATAGACTAGACTATAGACTAGACTATAGACAAGACTATAGACTAGACTATAGACTAGACTATAGACTAGACTATAGACTAGATTATTGACTAGACTATAGACTAGACTATAGACTAGACCTATAGACTAGATTATAGACTATAGACTAGAATATAGATTAGACATAGACTATAGACTAGACTATAGACTAGACTCTAGAGTAGACTATAGACCTAGACTATAGACTAGACATAGACTAGACTATAAGGACTAGACTATAGACTAGACTATAGACTAGACTATAGAGACTAGACTATAGACTAGACTATAGACTAGACTATAGACTAGACTATAGACTAGACTATAGACTAGACTATAGACTAGACTATAGACTAACTATAGACTAGACTATAGACTAGACTATAGACTAGATTATAGACTTAGACTATATACTAGACCTATAGACTTAGACCTATAGACCTACTTATAAACTAGACTATAGACTAGACTAGAGACTAGACTATAGACTAGACTATTAAGACTAGACTATAGACTAGACTATAGACCTAGACTATAGACTAGACTATAGAACTAGACTATAGACTAGACTATAGACTAGACTATAGACAAAGACTATAGACTATAGACTAGACTAGACTAGACTATAGACAAACTATAGACTATAGACTAAGACTATAGACTAGACTATAGACTAGACTATAGACTAGACTATAGACTAGACTATAGACTAGACTATAGACTAGACTATAGACTAGACTATAGACTAGACTATAGACTAGACTATAGACTAGACTATAGACTAAGACTATAGACTAGACTATAGACTAGACTACAGACAAGACTATAGACTAGACTATAGACTAGACTATAGACTAGACTATAGACTAGACTATAGACTAGATATAGACTAGACTATAGACTAGACTATAGACAAGACTATAGACTAGACTATAGACTAGACTATAGACTAGATTATTGACTAGACTATAGACTAGACTATAGACTAGACTATAGACTAGATTATAGACTATGGACTAGAATATAGATTAGACTAGACTATAGACTAGACTATAGACTAGACTATAGAGTAGACTATAGACTAGACTATAGACTAAACTATAGACTAGACTATAGACTAGACTATAGACTAGATTATAGACTAGACTATAGACTAGACTATAGACAAGACTATAGACTAGACTATAGACTAGACTATAGACTAGACTATAGACTAGACTATAGACTAGACTATAGACTAGACTATAGACTAGACTATAGACTAGATAATAGACTAGACTATAGACTAGACTATAGACAAGACTATAGACTAGACAATAGACTAGACTATAGACTAGACTATAGACTAGATTATTGACTAGACTATAGACTAGACTATAGACTAGACTATAGACTAGACTATAGACTAGATTATAGACTATGGACTAGAATATAGATTAGACTAGACTATAGACTAGACTATAGACTAGACTATAGAGTAGACTATAGACTAGACTATAGACTAGACTATAGACTATAGACTAGAATATAGATTAGACTAGACTATAGACTAGACTATAGACTAGACTATAGAGTAGACTATAGACTAGACTATAGACTAGACTATAGACTAGACTATAGACTAGACTATAGACTAGACTATAGACTAGACTATAGACTAGACTACTAGACTATAGACTAGACTATAGACTAGACTATAGACTAGACTATAGACTAGACTATACTAGACTATAGACTAGACTATAGACTAGACTATAGACGACTATAGACTAGACTATAGACTAGATTATAGACTAGACTATTAACTAGACTATAGACTAGACTATAGACTAGACATAGACTAGACTATAGACTAGACTATAGACTAGACTAGAGACTAGACTATAGACTAGACTATAGACTAGACTATAGACTAGACTATAGACTAGACTATAGACTAGACTATAGACTAGACTATAGACTAGACTATGACTAGACTATAGACTACTATAGACTAGACTATAGACTAGACTATAGACTAGACTATAGACTAGACTATAGACTAGACCATAGACTAGACTATAGACTAGACTATAGACTAGACTATAGACTAGACTATAGACTAGACCATAGACTAGACTATAGACTAGACTATAGACTAGACTATAGACTAGACTATAGACTAGACTATAGACTAGACTATAGACTAAGACTATAGACTAGACTATAGACTAGACTATAGACTAGACTATAGACTAGACTATAGACTAGACTATAGACTAGACTATAGACTAGACTATAGACTAGACTATAGACTAGACTATAGACTAGACTATAGACTAGACTATAGACTAGACTATAGACTAGACTATAGACTAGACTATAGACTAGACTATAGACTAGACTATAGACTAGACTATAGACTAGACTATAGACTAGACTATAGACTAGACTATAGACTAGACTATAGACTAGACTATAGACTAGACTATAGACTAGACTATAGACTAGACTATAGACTAGACTATAGACTAGACTATAGACTAGACTATAGACTAGACTATAGACTAGACTATAGACTAGACTATAGACTAGACTATAGACTAGACTATAGACTAGACTATAGACTAGACTATAGACTAGACTATAGACTAGACTAGACTAGACTATAGACTAGACTAGAGACTATAGACTAGACTATAGACTAGACTATAGACTAGACTATAGAGACTAGACTATAGACTAGACTAACTAGACTAGACTATAGACTAGACTATAGACTAGACTATAGACTAGACTATAGACTAGACTATAGACTAGACTATAGACTAGACTATAGACTAGACTATAGACTAGACTATAGACTAGACTATAGACTAGACTATAGACTAGACTATAGACTAGACTATAGACTAGACTATAGACTAGACTATAGACTAGACTATAGACTAGACTATAGACTAGACTATAGACTAGACTATAGACTAGACTATAGACTAGACTATAGACTAGACTATAGACTAGACTATAGACTAGACTATAGACTAGACTATAGACTAGACTATAGACTAGACTATAGACTAGACTATAGACTAGACTATAGACTAGACTAGACTAGACTATAGACTAGACTATAGACTAGACTATAGACTAGACTATAGACTAGACTATAGACTAGACTATAGACTAGACTATAGACTAGACTATAGACTAGACTATAGACTAGACTATAGACTAGACTATAGACTAGACTATAGACTAGACTATAGACTAGACTATAGACTAGACTATAGACTAGACTATAGACTAGACTATAGACTAGACTATAGACTAGACTATAGACTAGACTATAGACTAAACTATAGACTAGACTATAGACTAGACTATAGACTAGACTATAGACTAGACTATAGACTAGACTATAGACTAGACTATAGACTAGACTATAGACTAGACTATAGACTAGACTATAGACTAGACTATAGACTAGACTATAGACTAGACTATAGACTAGACTATAGACTAGACTATAGACTAGACTATAGACTAGACTATAGACTAGACTATAGACTAGACTATAGACTAGACTATAGACTAGACTATAGACTAGACTATAGACTAGACTATAGACTAGACTATAGACTAGACTATAGACTAGACTATAGACTAGACTATAGACTAGACTATAGACTAGACTATAGACTAGACTATAGACTAGACTATAGACTAGACTATAGACTAGACTATAGACTAGACTATAGACTAGACTATAGACTAGACTATAGACTAGACTATAGACTAGACTATAGACTAGACTATAGACTAGACTATAGACTAGACTATAGACTAGACTATAGACTAGACTATAGACTAGACTATAGACTAGACTATAGACTAGATTATGACTAGACTATAGACTAGACTATAGACTAGACTATAGACTAGACTATAGACTAGACTATAGACTAGACTATAGACTACTATAGACTAGACCTAGACTAGACTATAGACTAGACTATAGACTAGACTATAGACTAGACTATAGACTAGACTACAGACTACTTTTAGACTAGACTATAGACTAGACTATAGACTAGACTGTAGACTAGACTATAGACTAGACTATAGACTAGACATAGACTAGACTATAGACTAGACTATAGACTAGACCATAGACTAGACTATAGACTAGACTATAGACTAGACTATAAACTAGACTATAGAATAGACTAGACTATAGACTAGACTATAGACTAGACTATAGACTAGACTATGACTAGACTATAGACTAGACTATAGACTAGACTATAGACTAGACTATAGACTAGACTATAGACTAGTCTAGTCTATAGGCTATAGACTTTGATTACAAGGCAGACGGACACGGCTTAGTCGACTCAGGAAATGATTGTAAGTTGATAAGTATACTTTAAGGTGGGTCTAGGATCCATATATTTGTGCGTTACAAACATCAGTACAAACATATATATCAATTTTACTTGTTTAACTCACAAATCGAGTTTATCTTCTGCACCTAATTGCTTTCCTCTACTACTATTTTCCCACCTCTTTTTACAGTTAATCGTTTCAAGTTTAAAATTATATATGTATTTAATAACTAATTTATAATTAAACAAAACCAAGCTCACACATACAGAGATTTTAAATAAATATAGTTTTTATAATATTTTAATTATTAACCTTTTGCATACATATTCATGGTGATTAAATTTATTTAAATCTGCTGATTTATTATTTATAAATAAATATGAAATAGTTAATGCAATTAAATTCCATGTATATCTTTTAAGCATTTACACAAATATTCATTACAATTGGTGACAATATAGTTTATTGTAAATTGAAAACAATGTCATGAATATTTTATCATTGTATATGCAATAAGAAGAAAAAAAAAAAACGTAACGAGCACGTAAAGCAATTAATTGTAATTTAATGAACAGATATTTGTATGTATAAAAGAAAACAAAGAAAAACAGACATTTATTATTAATAAAAACAAAATATTTTTATTAAGGTTGTGGATTTAGTAGAATTAAACTCGATTGAACTGATATTCTTTCATAGGATTTCTTTCGAAAATATTTTTATTCTGTCCCATTGTACAACGTTTTTATATAGAAGATGTGTCTGAAATTCAGTCCTACGGGGGACAAGGACAGAAGTTTGTAATAATGTAAATCACCCGGTAAAGTTATTTTCGTTTTTGCTCAGAATGTCAAAGTTAAATTGATGGAAAATTCCCCAAAATAATTCGAAAAAATTCAAAACTTAAAATTTTCCTCTAATTGCCTTTTATTCAATTAATTGCATCCCTATTAAAAACGGATCTATTTATAGCATACATCTATATTAACAATTATTTATTAAAATTAAATATTTTTTTATTACGTAAATAATATAAACCAATTAAATTTGCAGATTCTGCAAAAACATCTACAACTATAATAACAACAATCTAACAATTATTCATAAAAAAATTAATTTGATGTTAAATTTTTTACCAAGACTTTTTAATAACATTTGTATGCAATTCTTGCAATTCCCTGAACTACATATTTGAATATTAAATTTTATTTAAAAAAAATAATACTCGTACGTATACGTGTTATAAAACATGGCAGAAATATAAATTAAATATAAAGTATACGCCTCGAGGTGCATACATGCATGAGTGCAAAGAAAAAAATATTTAAATTAATATTTTAGCAAACAACGTGACTTTACGAAATGAATTAAATTTTGCTTTTAATTTCGCTGGAAGACAGTTTAATGGATGACCATGATTGAGGTTATCCAAATAAACCTCCATCGGAGCGAGACAGCTACCAACGCTCTGATGGCTAAAATCAACACAGGTAAAATACATATAGCTTTAATCCAGGAACCTTGGACGATTCGCAACAAGGTTTCTGGATTAAATCACGTAAATTTCCAACTTTTCTACGCTGATACAGGATCTCGCCCGAGAACATGTATCTTATGTCACAAGAACTTATGTTTTCTTCTCTCAACAGGATTATCAACATCGGATGCAACGGTGCTGAAGCAAGGTCGAGGCAACATATTCCTTGCATCTATTTACCTGCCTTTCGATTCTCCGACCCTACCACCAACGTCGGATCTGATGAAACTGGTTGAAGAGGCACAAAGGAAAAATAAGAAAATTGTAATAGGTTGTGATGCCAACTCGCATCATGTAGCTTGGGGTAGTACAAACACCAATCGCAGGGGACAAGCCCTCATGGATTTCTTTAATACTAAAGACTTGATAACATTGAACTTAGGTAATAAAGCTACCTTCGTCAATAGAATCAGAGAAGAAGTATTAGATATAACTATATGTTCAGAAGAGCTTATAAACGAAATTCAGGATTGGAGAGTTTCGGACGAGCACTCCTTTTCTGATCATCGGTACATAAGATTCAAAATACTAAGGCCACCACCAAAGCCGATAAAGTTTCGGAATAAGTCTAAAACTAATTGGACAATGTTCGGGGCCTTACTAAAGAACCGTTTAGGTCAGGACACTTTTCAATGTCGAAATAAAGAGGATATAGATGCCAAAGTGGAAACGTTCACAAGTGCCCTGGTTGAATCGTTCGAGGACAGCTGCCCTCTGCGAGAGCGGAGATCTGCCCAGGAAAAACCCTGGGTAACTGGGGAGATCCGGAACCTTGGGAAGACTCTTCGCAAACTATTTAACCGGGCACGGCGTAAAAAGACCGCAGTATACTGGGATGAGTATCGTAATAAACTTGGTGAATATAAGAAAATCGTTCGAAAAGCCAAACGAGACTCCTGGAAACTTTTCTGTGAACAGGTAGATAGCGTAAATGACGTATCGAAGATAAAAAAATTCCTATCCAAAACTCATGTCCAACCGGAATCTATGATCGATGACACGGGCAGGAGGCTTGAGGATACGGAGGAGACAATGAAACTCCTAATGGATTCTCATTTCCCACCCGGTATATCGAATAACATAGATGAACCGATATTGGAGGAAGGGGAGGGTAACACGGAAATAGTTATTACAACTGACATGGTTAAAGGGGCAATCAAGAGCTTTGCTCCCTATAAAGCTGCAGGGCCGGATGGAATTTTCCCGGCACTTTTGCAGATGGAGGCGGGACTGGTTTCCGTACATCTGTCACAGATATTCACTGCATGCTTAAAATTGGCATATACCCCAGTTAAATGGCAGGATGCAAGGGTAATATTTATACCCAAACCAGGGAAACCTACCTATGCGACACCTAAGTCCTATCGACCGATAAGTCTTACGTCCTTCCTACTTAAAACCTTGGAACGGATAGTCGATAGCATGGTTAAAAGCAGCATACCATACAATGACCTTAAATATAAGCAGCATGCTTATGTAAAGGGACGATCGGTGGAAACCGCTTTAAATGAAGTTGTCCACTACATAAGTGAATCTTTCGATAGCAAACTGTATACACTGGCAGTATGCATTGACATCGAAGGCGCTTTCAATAACGTGCACACTGATACCCTTATCCAATCCCTAGACCAGTTTTATGTTGACCGGGTGCTCCGTAACTGGATCAACTACATGCTAAGGAACAGATGGATAAGCTGCGAGATGTACGATATAACTATCAGGAAAAAGGTATTTCGCGGTATACCACAGGGTGGCATTTTGTCACCTTTACTCTGGGTCACCACGATTAATAGCCTCCTAAGGACCCTAACCGAGAAAGGACTTAGACCTGTCTGCTATGCAGACGATGTCGTAATACTTTTAAAGGGAAAGGATCCAAATTACTTGTGTAGAAGAGCTGAGGAGGCTCTGAATACGGCCTTGAGCTGGGCTCAACCGAGAGGCCTCAATGTTAACCCGGCGAAGACGGAAATCTGTCTTTTCACAAGAAAGACAAAAATTTCTACATATACTGAACCTTGCTTCTTGGGCAAGAAGATACCGGTGACAGACAAAGTTAAGTACTTAGGTGTAATACTTGACCGGAAATTAAAATGGAGACACCACATAGAGGATAGGATCAACAAGGCACATCGGTGCTGGACGATATGTAGGAGAACCATAGGCATGAAATGGGGTCTTAGTCCTACTATGACAAATTGGCTTTATAAAAGTGTAATTAGACCAATTCTAGCTTATGCTTCAATAATCTGGTGGACTGCTTTGGACAAAAAGTGTAATATCAAACTACTACAGGGAGTTCAGCGTACATGCTGCTTGGGTATAAGTGGTGCCATGTGTACTACTTCAACCAAGGCTCTGGAAACGTTGCTAGATATTCCACCCATTGAAACATATATAAGATATGAGGCGGCGCTTACAGCCGAACGGCTCTTTACTTTAGGCGAACTGGCCAAAAACGGTTATAGGACACGTCATCAATGTATACTGGACACATTGGAAGGTTATACACATTCATCGGACGTGCCTGATCGCATACCAGACACTGAATATGTCGGAAACTTTGAAACGCTAATCCCAGATAGAATGTCTTGGTCAAGCGGAACATTAGAGCAAATACCAGTAGGAATCCGTTGCTACACGGATGGCTCTAAATTAGGGGACAAAGTGGGTCTGGGGTTCTATATTGAAGACCCAGAAACAGAAATATACCACCGTTTACCTAATCATAACACAAGCTTCCAGGCAGAAGTACGAGCAATAACGGAATGTGTAAATTGGATTAGAATAAATATGGCGCCCACAGGGCTTAATATATTTACCGACAGCCAGAAGGCAATTTGTGCGATATCAGGTGATAGAATTAAATCTAAGACCGTATTGGATTGTAAGAAAGCTTTAACTGAATACTCTCCCAGAGGTAAGGTTCACATCATATGGGTACCAGGCCACTCGGGAGTAGTCGGCAACGAAAGGGCGAATGTAATAGCTTTAAAGGGAAGGGAGCTCGATGTAGTTAACCTGACAAACGCAAAACCATTCGACGCAACAAAAGCTGAATTAAAAATATGGATGAGAGAATCCCATAAGGCCTCTTGGAATAATGAAACGGTGGGTAGAACCACAAAGATTCTATGGGGTGACCCTGATGAGAGCAAGACGAGAAATCTTCTCAAAATGAGAAAGTCTGAGGTTAGTATGATGGTACGTATTCTCAGTGGACACACAGGATTACGAGCACATCTATACAAAATTGGACGTGCGAATTCAGACGAATGTAGAGCATGTGGAGAGGACAGTGAAACTCTGGAGCACTTTCTTTGCCATTGTCAGGCATTCGTCGAAGTTAGATCCAAGTATCTTGGAAGTGATGTTATTCCAGAAATAACATTCTTAACCAACACCGATTGGAAGATTCTTAGGAATTACGTCCAGGAAACTGAGTTTCTGAACATGGAAAAATAATACATTCAGTGAACAATTTTTTTTTTTTTTTTCTTGAATTGGAGCGCACAACAGGCCCGATAGTGGCCTAGGTGTATTTCTTCGGATTTGATGTAGTATACATCCTCCTATCAACCTACCTACCTACCTACCTAATTTGTATAAAAAGACTATTAAAAGCAATTAACACTATGCTTTATAAAACAGTAGACAAAATTAAACATAATATTTAACGACGAATACTGCGCATTTCTAAGGAAAATAATGTTCATTTAAAATTTCTTTATAAACAAATTGAGCAAATTAAAATTGTCATTAACATTTCCTAGGAAATTTCAAGAAATTTAAAATCAAATTCCGCAAAAATATTATAAGCATAAATATTATTACACTTTAATTGAAAATTAATCTCATTTACTAGTGCGCTGCATTTTATTATTTAAATTTGTTTATACTAAATGTATAATATTTTAGGTAAATATGCTTGCTTATTTTGTAAACAATACGTGCACCAAAGTCATCAAATAACAAATAACTAAACACTCTTCTGCAACGTAGTTTAATTAAATTAAATTTTTAATTAAAAACCACAAAATTTTGAAAAACATTATTTTTCTATAACTAAACAGTTAGTAGTTATGCTTATAAAACGTATTAAGTGTCCTATATTCGGCTTGCCGAATCTTATATACCCTTCACCAGGCATGTAAAATTTAAATTCTTAAATAGTACTTATAACGATAACTAATCTTCCGCTATACTATAAACTGACTATAGACTACACTATAGAATAATTTATATAGTAGAATAAACTACTGAATGGACTAAAGACAAGACCATAGACTAGATTATTGACTAGACTGCAGACCTATATTGAGGTATACTAGACTATTGACTAAACCAACGGTTCCCAAAAGGGGGTCCGCGGACCCCTAGTGGTCCGTAGCAAAATCCTAGGGGGTCCGCGAAGACGAACGAAAAAAATCATGAATAAAAAATATTCTCTATATGTTAGAAAATATTAAAAATATCTCCAAATTTTTTTTTTCATAAATACTAAAATACACAATTTTTATTCAATAATCCCAGATTTGTTGGTGACTTTTTGAATTTTATTGTTTCGGTCGTTTATCAGGATGAAGCTAGGCCCTACAAATTTATTGTTTCACTTTTATAAAGTAAAGTATTACGTGATTTGTAATTTTTATAAATGTATATGTATCGAAATAAATGTTTCTATATCAGACGGATAATGATTTGCCTTAGAATTAAATACTGATACTGGTATCCCGGAATATGAAGTTAGGTCACATTTCATAATATTTTTTTAAATTGTAAGCAAAAGTTAATTTTAGTTAATTTTAAATATAAATATTCCAATTCCGGCGTGATACACAGATTTAACATCATTTTGTTGTCCAATATTATTAAATCAACATCAGAAAATTCATAGCGTTTTGCGTAAATAGTCAAAACCACGCAGTAAAATAATTCGTAGGTATTTTAAAATTCAAATTTAAGATCCAAATTCACAGTACATTCGCAAAGAGTTCAGGTCATATTTTATGTGGGTAACGCATTACGCAACAACATCGAAGAAGTCTAACTTTCACATATTTTCCCGAAAACTTAGCTTACATACTCAGCTCACTCCTATGCAATCGCAAAAAAATTTAGAAACATGACTCTTTAAGCACATGTCGACAATACTTGATAAAGAAACCTTTTCGCTACCTTGGCGAGAAATGAACATGAAAGCTCTCACGATCATAAAATTAAACATTATGTTAGAAGTCATTCTATATTTAAAACCATGCAATTGAAAACATCTCCGAAATACTAAATATTCTCAATGTACGGGAATATTTTATAGTGTTTATGGACCAGGACTAAGACAATTTTCGGATGAACAATTATTTATAACAATAAGATATCAAAATATGTATGGGGGTCCGTGAAATTAATTAAATTCCTCAAGGGGTCCGCGAAGTAAAAAACGGTGGGAACCGCTGGACTAAACAATTGACCAGACTATAGACTAGACTAAAGACTAGATTGTAGACTAGACTATAGACTAAACTAAAGACTATTCTATAGACTAAATTGTAGACTAGACTATATACTAAACTATAGACTATTCTATATATTAGACTATACTGTAGACTAGCCTATGGATTAGATTATAGACTAGACTGTAGAATATACTATAGACTAGACAATAGACTAGACTATAGATTAGACTATAGACTAGACTATAGACTAGACTATAGACTAGACTATAGACTAGACTATAGACTAGACTATAGACTAGACTATAGACTAGACTATAGACTAGACTATAGACTATACTATAGACTAGACTATAGACTAGACTATAGACTAGACTATAGACTAGACTATAGACTAGACTATAGACTAGACTATAGACTAGACTATAGACTAGACTATATACTAGACTATAGACTAGACTATAGACTAGACTATAGACTAGACTATAGACTAGACTATAGACTTGACTATAGACTAGACTATAGACTAGACTATAGACTAGACTATAGACTAGACTATAGACTAGACTATAGACTAGACTATAGACTAGACTATAGACTAGACTATAGACTAGACTATAGACTAGACTATAGACTAGACTATAGACTAGACTATAGACTAGACTATAGACTAGACTATAGACTAGACTATAGACTAGACTATAGACTAGACTATAGACTAGACTATAGACTAGACTATAGACTAGACTATAGACTAGACTATAGACTAGACTATAGACTAGACTATAGACTAGACTAGTAGACTAGACTATAGACTAGACTATAGACTGTAGACTAGACTAACTAGACTAGACTATAGACTAGACTAGACTAGACTATAGACTAGACTAGACTATAGACTAGACTAGACTATAGACTAGACTATAGACTATAGACTATAGACTAGACTATAGACTAGACTATAGACTAGACTATAGACTAGACTATAGACTAGACTATAGACTAGACTATAGACTAGACTATAGACTAGACTATAGACTAGACTATAGACTAGACTATAGACTAGACTATAGACTAGACTATAGACTAGACTATAGACTAGACTATAGACTAGACTATAGACTAGACTATAGACTAGACTATAGACTAGACTATAGACTAGACTAGACTAGACTATAGACTAGACTATAGACTAGACTATAGACTAGACTATAGACTAGACATAGACTAGACTATAGACTAGACTATAGACTAGACTATAGACTAGACTATAGACTAGACTATAGACTAGACTATAGACTAGACTATAGACTAGACTATAGACTAGACTATAGACTAGACTATAGACTAGACTATAGACTAGACTATAGACTAGACTATAGACTAGACTATAGACTAGACTATAGACTAGACTATAGACTAGACTATAGACTAGACTATAGACTAGACTATAGACTAGACTATAGACTAGACTATAGACTAGACTATAGACTAGACTATAGACTAGACTATAGACTAGACTATAGACTAGACTATAGACTAGACTATAGACTAGACTATAGACTAGACTATAGACTAGACTATAGACTAGACTATAGACTAGACTATAGACTAGTATAGACTAGACTATAGACTAGACTATAGACTAGACTATAGACTAGACTATAGACTAGACTATAGACTAGACTATAGACTAGACTATAGACTAGACTATAGACTAGACTATAGACTAGACTATAGACTAGACTATAGACTAGACTATAGACTAGACTATAGACTAGACTATAGACTAGACTATAGACTAGACTATAGACTAGACTATAGACTAGACCTTAGACTAGACTATAGACTAGTCTATAGTCTAGTCTATAGACTAGTCTAGTCTATAGACTAGTCTAGTCTATAGACTAGTCTAGTCTATAGACTAGTCTAGTCTATAGACTAGACTATAGACTAGACTATAGACTAGACTATAGACTAGACTATAGACTAGACTATAGACTAGACTATAGACTAGACTATAGACTAGACTAGACTATAGACTAGACTATAGACTAGACTATAGACTAGACTATAGACTAGACTATAGACTAGACTATAGACTAGACTATAGACTAGACTATAGACTAGACTATAGACTAGACTATAGACTAGACTATAGACTAGACTATAGACTAGACTATAGACTAGACTATAGACTAGACTATAGACTAGACTATAGACTAGACTATAGACTAGACTATAGACTAGACTATAGACTAGACTATAGACTAGACTATAGACTAGACTATAGACTAGACTATAGACTAGACTATAGACTAGACTATAGACTAGACCAGCGGTTCCCACCGATTTTTACTTCGCGGACCCCTTGAAGAACTTATTAATTTCGCGGACCCCCATACATATTTTGATATCTTATTGTTCTAAATAATTGTCCATCCGAAAATTGACCTAGTTCATTAATTCCTAGGTCTAATAAATGTAGAGATGTCATATCTATAAAATATTCCCGTACTTTGAGAATATATAATATTTCAGATAGGTTTTCAATTGCATGTTTTGAAGATAGAATGACTTCTTTGTTGATATGTTAACATGATGTATAATTTTATGATCGTGAGATCTTTCATGTTCATTTTTCTTCAAGGTAGCGAAAAGGTTTCCTTATCAAATTTTGTCACATGTGCTTAAGGAGTCACGTTTCAAAAATTTGTTGCGATTGCAAAGGGTGAAATGAGTAAGTGAGCTAAGTTTTCGGGAAAATAATATAAGAAAGTTGGACTTCTTCTATGTTGTTGAGGAATGCGTTATCCGCATAATATATGATTTGAACTCTTTGTTAAAGTACTGTAAATTTGGAACTTAAATTTGAATTTTAAAATACCAACGAATTATTTTACTTCATGGTTTTTGGCTACATATTTACGCGAAACGCTATGGATTTTCTGATGTTAATTTAATAATATGTATTGGTCAACAAAATCAAGTTAAAATCTGTGTATCACGTCGGATTGGAATATTTATAAAGAGATACATAAAGAGTCACCTCTGTTTTGGAAATATATAATTTTAGTCCTTTCAAACAAGAACACTTTTGCTTACAATTTGATAAACTTAAATCTGTAATAAGCTTGTCTTTAAATTGAACTTCATACTCCGGTACCAGTATCCCTAATTTAATTGTAAGGCAGAGTATTATTTGTCTGAAATAAAAACCATTATTTCAGTACATATACAGGAAATAAAAATTACAAATCACGCAATACTTTATTTTATAAAAGTTATACAATAAATTTGTAGGGCCTAGCTTCTTCCTGATAAACAACCGAAAAAATAAAATTCAAAAAGTCACCAAAAAATTTGGGATTATTGCACAAAAATTGGAGATATTTGTACATACATATAAAAGCAGAATATTGTTTATTCATGGTTTTTTTCGTTCGTCTTCGCGGACCCCCTATGATTTTACTACGGACCACTAGGGGTCGCGGACCCCCATTTGGGAACCGTTGGACTAGACTATAGACTAGACTATAGACGACTATAGACTAGACTATAGACTAGACTATAGACTAGACTATAGACTAGACTATAGACTAGACTATAGACTAGACTATAGACTAGACTATAGACTAGACTATAGACTAGACTATAGACTAGACTATAGACTAGACTATAGACTAGACTATAGACTAGACTATAGACTAGACTATAGACTAGACTATAGACTAGACTATAGACTAGACTATAGAGACTCTAGACTATAGACTAGGATAGAGACTAGACTATAGACTAGGACTATAGACTAGACTATAGACTAGACTATAACTAGACTATAGACCTAGACTATAGACTAGACTATAGACTAGACATAGACTAAGACTATAGACTAGACTATAGACTAGACTATAGACTAGACATATAGACTAGACTATAGACTAGATATAGACTATAGACTAGACTATAGACTAGACTATAGACTAGACTATAGACTAGACTATAGACTAGACTATAGACTAGACTATAGACTAGACTATAGACTAGACTATAGACTAGACTATAGACTAGACTATAGACTAGACTATAGACTAGACTATAGACTAGACTATAGACTAGACTATAGACTAGACTATAGACTAGACTATAGACTAGACTATAGACTAGACTATAGACTAGACTAGACTAGACTATAGACTAGACTATAGACTAGACTATAGACTAGACTATAGACTAGACTATAGACTAGACTATAGACTAGACTATAGACTAGACTATAGACTAGACTATAGACTAGACTAGACTATAGACTAGACTAGACTAGACTATAGACTAGACTAGACTATAGACTAGACTAGACTATAGACTAGACTAGACTATAGACTAGACTATAGACTAGACTATAGATAGACTAGACTAGACTATAGACTAGACTAGACTAGACTAGACTAGACTATAGACTAGACTAGACTATAGACTAGACTATAGACTAGACTATAGACTTAGACTATAGACTAGACTATAGACTAGACTATAGACTAGACTATGAGACTAACTATAGACTAGACTATAGACTAGACTATAGACTAGACTATAGACTAGACTATAGACTAGACTATAGACTAGACTATAGACTGACTATGACTAGACTATAGCTAACTATAGACTAGACTATAGACTAGACTATAGACTAGACTTATAGACTAGACTATAGACTAGACTATAGACTAGACTATAGACTAGACTATAGACTAGACTATAGACTAGACTATGACTAGACTAGACTAGACTATAGACTAGACAAGACTAGACTATAGACTGACTATAGACTAGACTATAGACTAGACTATAGACTAGACTATAGACTAGACTATAGACTAGACTATAGACTAGACTATAGACTAGACTATAGACTAGAACTATAGACTAGACTATAGACTAGACTAATAGACTAGACTATAGACTAGACTATGACTACTATAGACTAGGACTATAGACTAGACTATAGACTAGACTATAGACTAGACTATAACGAGCTATAGACCTAGACTATACTAGACATAGACTACTATGACTAGACTATACTAGACTAGACTAGAACTATAGACTAGACTATAGACTAGACTATAGACTAGACTATAGACTAGACTATAGACTAGACTATAGACTAGACTATAGACTAGACTATAGACTAGACTATAGACTAGACTATAGACTAGACTATAGACTAGACTATAGACTAGACTATAGACTAGACTATAGACTAGACTATAGACTAGACTATAGACTAGACTATAGACTAGACTATAGACTAGACTATAGACTAGACTATAGACTAGACTATAGACTAGACTATAGACTAGACTATAGACTAGACTATAGACTAGACTATAGACTAGACTATAGACTAGACTATAGACTAGACTATAGACTAGACTATAGACTAGACTATAGACTAGACTATAGACTAGACTATAGACTAGACTATAGACTAGACTATAGACTAGACTATAGACTAGACTATAGACTAGACTATAGACTAGACTATAGACTAGACTATAGACTAGACTATAGACTAGACTATAGACTAGACTATAGACTAGACTATAGACTAGACTATAGACTAGACTATAGACTAGACTATAGACTAGACTATAGACTAGACTATAGACTAGACTATAGACTAGACTATAGACTAGACTATAGACTAGACTATAGACTAGACTATAGACTAGACTATAGACTAGACTATAGACTAGACTATAGACTAGACTATAGACTAGACTATAGACTAGACTATAGACTAGACTATAGACTAGACTATAGACTAGACTATAGACTAGACTATAGACTGGACTAGACTATAGACTGGACTATAGACTAGACTTTAGACTAGACTTTAGACTAGACTATAGACTAGACTAGACTATAGACTAGACTTTAGACTAGACTATAGACTAGACTAGACTATAGACTAGACTATAGACTAGACTATAGACTAGACTATAGACTAGACTATAGACTAGACTATAGACTAGACTATAGACTAGACTATAGACTAGACTATAGACTAGACTATAGACTAGACTATAGACTAGACTATAGACTAGACTATAGACTAGACTATAGACTAGACTATAGACTAGACTATAGACTAGACTATAGACTAGACTATAGACTAGACTATAGACTAGACTATAGACTAGACTATAGACTAACTATAGACTAGACTATAGACTAGACAATAGACTAGACTATAGACTGGAGTATAGACTAGACTATAGACTATCTATCTAGCTATCTAACTATCTTCATTACCGAAATATATAAAAGACTTTAGAGCGGAGCATTTGTAACTGAGCGTTATAACTAAATTAACTTTTACAAACGTATTGAAGAACTTTAATTATTTCTCGTACTTTTATGTGTTTTCTTTTAATTTTGCAATATATTTTTTGTTAGTTACTAAAGTACATTATAATTGCAAAATGCACGTAGAATTTCAATACAATACATACATGTATTATGTTTGTTTCAGTAGGATTTTCGACATTGTATGTAAATAGTATCTTGTGTATGAACAAAAATAAATAAATGAAATAAATTAAATAAATAAATATAATAAATAACTTTTTGTTGTTATTGTTATGTTGTGTTGTATTGTAGTTTTTGTTTGTTGTATAGTCTACAATTTAATTGAACAAATGAATTACAAAACATTTTGTAAATATAAGTTTATATTTGTGGTATATTTTGTGCACAATCTTATACATATACTTAGGTATGTATGTATTGTAAATTGTGTAAATTTTGTAAACCACAATTTTAATACAATAAAGAGTAATATTCCCCATTGTTTGACTATATATTAATATTTTACATATACATACATACAGATACATATATAAAATATGTAGAAATACCTATGCATTCATGTATACAAATATATTTATTGTATACAATTACTATCAATATTTACATGCAATACAAATAGTAATTTTAAAACTATATAGCTATGATTACATGCTATAATCAGATAAGTCAATTTATATATATATAGAGTTATGCATGTCAAAATATTCTATCAGAAGTCTATATTAATGTTTCTTAAAAATATCACTATTAAAACTAGCCAAGCCAAGAATAGATGATAATATGATACTTTGGTATAAGAGATGATCATGTACCAAATGTAATTTAATTACAATGTTTACTTTGACTAAGCTAAGTGGAGTTAAAAAAGGATTCCAATATTTTTGTGTATTACAAATATCGGAACGAATCCGTAATAGCCTTCGCACTATAGTGTTGTAGGGTATAAATATTGCAAACATAATAGTATAATTTTTGAGTTAGGTTATTATTGCTTGTGGCTTGTAATAAACCACAATTTTGTAATAAATCTAAAGGACTCAACCCATGCACCTTAGTCTATACATATACATATCGATATGTATGTACACAAATACATGAACTATACTATGAATATAAATAAAAGCATACTTTTAGGTAAACCGTTTTTTTTAGCATCTATATATGTATGTATAGTGTTTCAACATAGATTTTAAATTACTAATACATGTTGCTGAGGATTTGAATGTAAAGGTATTTCAATTTTCCTTTCTGATGACATAATACAAAGTTACAATTTCCAGGTGATATTTTTGGTACAAACATTCCTAAGCCTTCACTGTTATTAACTAAATTTATAAGTTTATATATTATTTACATACAAATTTTCGGTCAAATATATGTATTTATTATGCTTTTGCCATAAATCTTTAATCGACATTTCAGTAAATCACTAACTACATATTTTATGGAAATTTTAGTGTAACCAAACAAAATAAATCTAACTAAATAAGAGAAAATTCTTGCTGGTTAATTAAGATTTAAAATTAACTAATACAAAATTACCACAACAAATGTATGTTCTAAATATATTTATTTCTTAGTAAAATATTGTATATTTGCAAAAATTTTATGTTAAAATAACATTCTTTAAATTCTTGTTGTAAGAAATGAAATATTTTTTTCTTATATTTAAATTAAGGTCAAAATTGCAAAGCTTTGTGGTTTCTTGGCTTTTGTTAAAAATTATATTTTTTAAATAAAAATTTAATGTAAACTTCAAAGTCTCAATTTAACAATTGCAGTTTCTTTTTAAAATAAATCAAGCAAGACGGACTAGCTACGAATAGATTTTTATATTGGGAATCGATTCTATGATAGATATGAATTGCAGCGGTTACGTTTCATTCTCCTTTATATTCACTAACTTGTTCTTCGACTTCTTGGATTCTACTGCTAGGCGTTATTCCAGTAGAGATGAAGTGCTTTAAGTATACACCTGCCTTGACGGCCTTATTATACAGTCATACGTTTACAACCACTGTGCGAGCTGCTAGACGACTTACCACCGCTCATTTGTGTTCAGTCGGTCCACTTGCTTAATTACTCGAACAATCTAATCTGTGACCAATGTTGGCCCGTTCCATTTACAACGATACAAAGACGCAACCGGTTCACCCAAAATACGAATCCAAATCAAATAAACCAAAGACAAGTTCTAACTCTCACAATGGTAAGTCAAGTATGAACAGAGTTGAGCTTGAACATATATGTAACCGAACAAGATAACATACATCCATCACCATTCAGTAAAGTACACTTCTCATTTATCCGACACATTCTTAAGAAAACATCCGACACATTTATAAGATTCTTCTTAGTTATCCGACACATCCGACACATTTATACGATTATATGGATGGGCTTGATCTACATATATATCACAGGTTCATTCTGTATCTAATTCATTTAACACGAAGCCATTTCCAACTTCAGTCCCAAAGTTACTCATCTGTTGTTGGTATCTGTTGTCTTTTTCGGCAACAGCAGCGTATCAGTCTTTTAAGCAACATTCCCTTCCAGCAATAATGGGTTTAAACCATAGGCAACACGTGCATCCCAAAGTCTGCCATAACTGGATAAGATAAAGCCCGAAACTCTGTCCTCTGTGGGCTAACAGTTCCCATGGTATCAGATTATATGGTTTGGTTCGACCTAAAGTCAGAACACTATAAGTAAAGGCCGAGAATAAATTTGTCACCATAAATTTATAGTATTGGCAGAATTGTAACCACTCCAAGATGGATGAAGTTTAGCCTTTAGATGGAAAAAAATTGGACTATATTAAGGTTTTTTTTCTAATATGAAGATAGTATCAACTATCGCCCTTTTTGACCCACCCTAATACATATCGTCTTTACTTTTTATAGCAAGAGGTATAGTGGGTATTGGGGACTTCCTTCCACGTAGTGGCTGTGGTTGAAACCCAAATCGCGGGGAGAGAATATTGGTTTAAGGACTGATATATCCTATACCTAATGGGTTGGATAATTCTCTCTTCGAACAGGTCTGTGTACAAAGCAGCATATGCTGGATTCCTAAACCCGATCGGTATTTCTTACCGGTCGTGTAGTGGGACGCCGGTATATGCTGGGGAATTGTCAGGTTAGTATTCAATGGTTGCCTGTCATCCCGTAGAGCGATCTTTATGATCATGGGAATGGAACTGATGCGGAAATTGGTGAAAGATCGGGAAAGTCTCCATATATTGGAGATTAGTACTGATTTAGTATGTAACAAAGGAAATTTCCTTTGTTACATTGATCGGTTCATAAAAGAGGGATCCTGATCCATTTTGTTGGGTATTTCGGACTACCAAATATGTCTCTAGGTGCTGTTGCCAAACCAACAGGGTCATCTCAGTAGTGTGGTTGCGCGGGCTTAAAGAGGTTAAGGAATGCACTGGAATGGGTCATTAGATGATGGGGATTGCATTTTGAATAATGCAATCTTTCACCTTCCGGCTTACCGGAAGATTGATTTCACCTGATGTTGGGACTAGTCACCCCCTTCTATTGACTTTAGACCAGTGATTGCTTTTTCCTTGTCGGGGTTTGCATTGGGATTGATCCCATGCTGCCTGTCTTTCCGCAACGGGGCTACTATGGCAAGAGATTAGATAGCTCGAGTTCTTTAACAAAGTGCTTGTACATGGACCGGCTCAGCCATGTACAAAAATTGCTACCTGTGTTCTTCATTGAAGAATTCAGGGGCGCGGGTAGACCGTCTCTAGTCTACCCAGTGGATGAAAAAGACCACCGTGAAATTAGGCCGTCAAGGCAGGTGTTCACGATAACTTTCGACATTCATTGTCTGTGTGTCCATGTAAACCTTGTTCGCATACTAGAGTTAGCAATTTCCAATATAATTTGATGATGAACAACGATTATTGAAAATTGTTGCAATCGGTCCATTATTTCCGTCCGTCTGTCCGTCTGTCCGTTTGTCTGTCTGTCCGTCTGTGTGTCCATGTAAACCTTATGCGTACGCTACAGGTCGCAATTATCAAGATAATTTGATGAAATTTGTCACATACATTTCTCGGACCTAAATCGGTCCATTATTTCACCTAGCCCCCATATAACCGTACCCCCTGAATAGGGCTCTTGAGCTCATAATTATGTTTAATGTTTTAGTATCTTTACAAAAATCGGCACAATTTAGTTTTGTATAAGTCATTTTGTTACGGCCTATTTTCGTAATGATTGGCCGTCATTTGACTCTAGTCCGCCTACAAAGTCACCTTGAGAAAAGTACTTGAAATTCAACGATAAAATTCTGCATAAATAACTTTAATGTAAACGTTAATCTGTCTAGCAACATTTATAAGGCCCTTGCCCTTGTATAACCCCTTTTTCAAACAACTAGATTTTGTTTTATTTTTGCCAAGGTTAAAATCTGAATTATTATTAGTTCACGTAACATATTAAGGAAACGAAATTCCTATTTCCGTTTAACATTATTAGCTGTAGTAAAAAGCAGCTGTTGTACAAAATGATTTAGACAAATCAGCTTTAAGTGGATGGTTTGATAATTAACTAAAGTAAAGACTATATGCAAAATAAAGTATTTTTAAACTTGTGTATGATGTTTAAACTTATTCACAAAAATTTTCCTTATACCCTCGTTGGTAATGAAAATTGTACAAAATTTTGCCTTTGACTATCATAGACAATTTGTTCTTGTAGTATTCAAATAGTATTTGACAAATACCACATACTATATATGTATGTATGCATGTATGTATGTAGATACAAATTTTACTCAATTTATTACAATTGTGCGGATATATTTTGTCAAGAAATGAAATTTCTTACAAACAATTCACACATCTAAATGTAATATATGGAAATTGAAAGTTTATATATATATATATTCGTAAATATATAAAAGATTTATTCATATAAATCTACTAAACAATTTTATCAATATTTTACATTATAGCAAAAATACTTTATGATTAGTTGCAATTTAGCAATTTTCTTAACAAAAAAAATATTTTTTTAACTTTTTATGCAAAATATAAAATATGTATATAAATAGTTTTAATATTAAAATGAATATTCAATTCAGCCATATTCAAAAAAAAAAATACTATCATATGCTTTTATAAAATGTCATTTACATATAAAAATATTTACAAAAAAAAAATTTTAGTTTCAAAAGTTTTCCAGTTAAAAATAGTTCGAAAATTATTCAACCCTTTAGCTCAAAATGTTGTCAGTTGTTGTAAGTTGCTTTAAAAGACTTAAACTACTATAATAAATGGATTGCATTCATTTTAGTTGCTACTTTTATACATTCTTTTCTTTCCGAAGAGCAACATTAGTTTTATAACTAAAATAGTATAATAAACTTTTGAAATGGTCAATTCTGTGAAGCGTAATAGAAATGAAAATATACTTTTGTGGACATTTTTATAGTACATTTTAATTTAATGCTTTATATTTTATTTATTCTTTTAAAATAATTGGTTTGCTATAGAACAAAAAAAAAAAAAAAAAAGAAATAAATTTTTGCTAAATAAACAAATTTAAATGGAGAATTCTCTCTGGATTGGTAATAGCTCAGCAAAAACTTACATTGAAATGAGTTAAAAAGCTAATAAAACAACTTGTCACTATTTATACATTATTTTAACATGGCTGCTATAGGGTTTACCACGCTTGCTTACATATAAGTACTTAAATAAGTCATAACAAATAGGGAGTTAAATAGTTGTTTAGTTAAACACAATTGTGCTCGTACTCAATGCACCAAGTTTCTGTTGGTGAGTTTGAGAGGGCATAGGATAATTGACGTTTTTTGTATGACAAATACGGTGATTGTCTATTGTGGATTGGATTCGGACCAAAGGAAACAAAACAGAAACACTGACTAGGTCACATACATACATTGGGCAAGATGTTGAAGTGCTTTACGTGTACTCCTGCCGTATCGGCCTTCTTTCACTGTTGTCTCTTTCATCCACAGGGTGAGTTTCTCTGACGACTAACCATCGCCCATTTATGTATCTTACACGCAGATCCTTATACCCCTACATTCATCCTGTACCGTATACACTTAACACTAAATCATTTCCAAACCTTAGTCCCACAGTCAGTCCCCTGTAGGGTTAATGTCGAGTACTTTATGTCAATACCTGCCGTGTTGGCCTATTTCATGATGGTATTTTTCAACCACTGTGTAATTTTTTTAAAGACTTACCACCGCCCCATTGTGATTCATAGACGCAGCTGGAAATTTACGTATATGGAATATCCGGTCCAGTATACGTACACTTTGCTCAATTACTTGAGATATCTAATATCTGACCATTGCTCATAGTTTTATAACTTAATTTCCGAGATGCAAATACATCACTGCCTCATTTGAATCGACAACAGCACCTAGTGACGTATTCGGTCGACTGATCAACGAATTCAACAAATAATCCAAGGACTTTGTTCTCACTCACAGAGAACACATTGTGGTAAATCTGGTATGAACAGAGTTTTCACTAAACATATCTCAACAAAGAAGGAAAACTCAATGGTATCACTTGTATAAGATACCTCACTCATAAGAGAACAACATACGACAGACATACTTTGTGTTTCATATACAATTAACACCAACTCATATGCAACGCTTAGTCCCACAGTCATTCCTCTGTGGGGTATCTGTTGTCATTAGGCAACATCACAGAACCTATTCGGAAATATCACAGAACCTATTCGGAAATATAAATGCATCCGTCTTTTAACTGCAACTTACTCTTCCCGCGAATTTGGGTTTAAACCACAGTCAATACGTGGAAGGAACCTCAACCAACTGATCAGCCAGTACAAGTCCTGTGGGCAACTGGTCACCCGTAGTACCAGATTATGTGGTTCTTTGGTTAGACCCCATATCAAATCATTCCAAGAACTAGCCGAGGAGTGAAATGACATCACCAGTTTAAAGTCCCGGCAGACTAGAGGTACTGGTAGCACCTCTTTACCCCGGAATTGCAATACATCAAGATTAGGGTCTTTCATCAAGGAAACATGTCCCGCAGGGGTCCTGTGTGGTATCTATTGTATCGGCAAAAGCACCGAACTTATGCAGAATTATAGGCTTTACGGATCATCAGTCTTTTAACCGACATTCTCTACCCGCTAATTGGGCCACTATGTGCATACGTACATCTCGATGGGACATCTCCAATAACCGGGACAAGACAAAGTCCGAAACTCTGCCTCTGTTCGACCCCATGTCAAATCATTCCACAGAAAGGCCGAGGATACATTTAAACATCAGCAGCTTTTAGTCCCGGCAGATTAGAGGTACTGGTAGCACCTCTTTTTCCCGGGATTGCAATCACACCAAGATGGGGTCTTTCATCATTATATGATCGATAAACTAAATCCCGATTAATCAATCTCTGATGGCCGCTAAGCGACTATTTATATGTGATGCTCTGTTCAGAATATTAATCGGTTTTTAGCTTATGAACCCCATTGGTTGCGGTCCTCCGGTAAAAACGAATCACGTTACAAGATCGATAAACAAAAGTAAAACCCAATTAATCGGCCAACGATGGCCGCTAAGCGACTATTTACCTATGATACTCGGATGTGTTTTGAATATTAATCCTTTTTGGCATATGTACCCCATATGGCGTGTGGTCCCCCAGTACTTTTAATTCAGCTTATTAAAATTTTTGTAAACTTATTTTAAAACAAAAAAAATGGAAATTTTTTCGCAATTTCAAAAAAACGTTACATGATCGATAAATATAGCAAAAACCCCGACCATGGCCCTAGGGTGTATGATCCCCCTTATATTAATTTGACAATAATATTACTACATCAGCTTTCAAAAAGAACAATTGCAATGCTGTGGCTTTTACACTTCAATATAGTCTTCAATTTTCTTTTGTTGTATTGAGATCTTAAATAAAACTATCATAAATTAAATGTAATTTCACTTTATTATCAATTTTGTCCCTTTTTATTTGAATAGAATTTGAAGAACAAAAAACATATTGTATGTTCATTTCAAGCAGAACAAATTATTATTTCTCTGTAGTCATTTTATGTAAATTTAGCTCTTTTTGGTATTTGCAACTATTACTTTAAGAATGACAATTTTCGCAAACACATGTGTTCATTTTTGTTGCTTGCAAAACGATTTAAAGTCAAAATAATAATGAGTCCAAAAATAGTAAAAGTGAAATGAATGAATGAATAAATGATAGATAGATAATAATGAAATTTAAATCTTATTTTGCCATAAAAAAGTTTTTGTTACTTTTTTTTTGGCATATTGTGACCCTTATCGTCGTCGTTGGAATATTTGTTAAGTGTCAAAGAATACGAAAATGGTTATAAAGTGGGAAACAAAAGTAATTATTAAATGTTTCAAAATTTTTAATCTTTACCCAAAAGGACTCTCAATCCCATAATGAAGCGATCCTTTAATCAGTTGCTAGAGCTCTAGCTCGATAAGATCATGCTTTTACTACTTTTCCTCATGCATATAATATCTCCCCACTTTTGCTACGCACTGTCCTTATAATTTTACATGATTTGGGGTATGATAAAGTACTACTGTGTAACAGCTGTACAAAAAGATTTGTATGTTTTGTCTCCGGGTATAGTTGTGCATGTAAATATCTTAACATACTTCACTTATGGATAGAGAGAGAGAGAAAGAGAGTTATATGCTTAAATTTGCATTTAGTTACAAAACAATTTGATTTAATATAGTTGTAAAATTTTACAAAATTTTTATCTAAGAGTGAGAGCAAGCAAATATATTTGAATGTAAATGAATGAATATCTCAATGACTCTCGTATTTGCAATAGCTTTGTGTAGGAAACGAGGGGCATGCTAAGGGTTTTAGAGCAACAATGGTGTCTGTGTAAACATTTAACTTTTCGCAACCGATTTACTATTTACGACTTCTGTCCCAAATGACTTAAAAGTTTGCGTCACTTGTTTTGCAAAAAAAAAAGAAAAACATAATACAATGATTTTATATTTTTGCTATATATGTGTGGGAGGGTATTTATTTTTGAAATCGAATACCATGGAGCGGTGGATATAAAGCAGTTTGACCTTTAAATTATATTGTTATTTTTGAAAATAATTTGAATGAAACAATAATTAAATTATCTAAATGCTAAGCTTCTGATTAGTGAGTGTGCCTTTTACTTTTGCAACATACATAGACGACAGAAAGAGTTGGAATATTTTTCTTAAATTGTACACAGAATGCACACATCATCTTATACAATGTACAACAACGGACTAGTCCTTACTAGCAACTACTGACTAGTCCTTACTAGCACTAAGAGCTCAATTTTAAGACAAAGCACAATGGGGAGAATTTAAAAAAAAATTAAAGGAACCTGCAAAACGGCTGGTCAAATTTTAACAGATTTTTGCATTTAGAGAAAATGTTTTCTAGTTTAAATTCTATATTTGCATCTTAAAAATTCAAATGGAGGGTGGGTCCAGAGATCTCCGAAGTTAATTATTATTTTTGATTTTGACGCAAATATATAGACTACACCAGGCGCTGATCCAAGGAGGGGGGGGGGGAGGTTTGTTGGAAAAGGGAAATTTAACCATCCCCGCCAAACCGAAAATTTGTCATACAAAATATAAAAATGAGGAAAAAGGTAAAAAAGGAAATTAATAAAAAAAAAAAAAAAATTACAATACACCAGACGCTTGAGCTGGATCCTCGCCTGGACTACATTATATACAAATATATTTTTTATCACAATTTCTGAGCTACAGTTTTGAACTAGGAACTGGTGAATCCACCGGATGCAGATCCAGGTTATCGCCGTACCGGCTGGTTAAATTAACCAATCCACCAGGTAGTTAGTTAGTTAGTAGTAGTTAGTTAGTTAGTTAGTTATTAGTTAGTTAGTTAGTTAGTTAGTAGTTAGTAGTTAGTAGTTAGTTCGTTAGTTAGTTTAGTTAGTTAGTAGTTAGTAGTAGTAGTTAGTTAGATTAGTTAGTTAGCTTTTAGTTAGTTAGTAGGTTAGTAGTTAGTTAGTTTAGTTAAGCTAGTAGGTAGTTAGTTAGTAGTTAGTTAGTGTTAGTTAGTTCGTTAGTTAGTTAGTTAGTTAGTTAGTTAGTTAGATTAGTCGTTAGTTAGTTAGGTTAGTTAGTTCGTTAGTTTTTAGTTAGTTAGTTAGTTAGTTAGTTAGTTAGTTAGTTAGTTAGTTAGTTAGTGTTAGTTAGTTAGTTAGTTAGTTAGTTTAGTTAGTTAGTTGTAGTTAGTAGTCTAGTTAGTAGTTAGTTAGTAGTTAGTTTAGTTAGTTAGTTAGTTAGTTAGTTAGTTAGTTAGTTTAGTTCCGTTAGTTAGTAGTTAGTTAGTTAGTTAGTTAGTTAGTTCGTTAGTTAGTTAGTTAGTTAGTTAGTTAGTAGTTAGTTAGTTCGGTTAGTTAGTAGTAGTTAGTTAGTTAGTTAGTTAGTTAGTAGTCGTTATTAGCTTAGTTAGTTAGGTAGTTAGTTAGTTAGGTAGTAGTTAGTAGTTCAGTTAGTTAGTTAGTTAGTTTAGTTAGTGTAGTTAGTTAGTTAGTTAGTTAGTTCGTAGTAGTTAGTTAGTTAGGTTAGTTAGTTAGTTAGTTAGTTAGTTAGTTCGTTCGTTCGTTCGTTCGTTCGTTCGTTCGTTCGTTCGTTCTTTTCGTTCGTTCGTTCGTTCGTTCGTTCGTTCGTTCTTCGTTCGTTCGTTCGTTTTCGTTCGTTCGTTCGTTCGTTCGTTCGTTCGTTCGTTCGTTAGTTCGTTCGTTCGTTCGTTCGTCGTTCGTTCTTTCGTTTTCTCGTTCGTTCGTTCGTTCGTTCGTTTTCGTTCGTTCGTTCGTTCGTTCGTTCGTTCGTTCGTTCGTTCGTTCGTTCGTTCGTTCGTTCGTTCGTTCTTTCGTTTCGTTCGTTTGTTCGTTCGTTCGTTCGTCGTTCGTTCGTCGTTCGTTCGTTCGTTCGTTCGTTCGTTCGTTCGTTCGTTCGTTCGTTCGTTCGTTCGTTCGTTCGTTCGTTCGTTCTTTCGTTTTCGTTCGTTCGTTCGTTCGTTCGTTCGTTCGTTCGTTCGTTCGTTCGTTCGTTAGTTCGTTTCGTTGTTTTCGTTCGTTCGTTGTCGTTCTGTTCGTTAGATTTTTATATACTTAGTTAGTTAGTGGGAAAATTTTAATATCTTCTTAATGGAAGTTCTTACTTCTTCAAATCGAAAAATGGTGAAATGGAGATTTCAGCCTTTGTTTCTACACCCCTCAATTGTTTCATTAACATTGCTGCCCTTCCTCAAACCCCTTAAGATCTTTAATGTGAAAGGAATTTTAATTTTTAATCGTATTTCAAGATTAAAAAGTCACTTTGTTAATGTGACCAAAAAACAAAAAATTTAAAAGTAGATGGAATACAAAGAGAAAAATAGCAGAAAAATGTCTATTTGTTACTTGTATCTGCAATTTTACGTTCAAATGATTGTAATGTTTGTATCATTGTGCAATTGGACACTTCTGTAAAGCATTTTTGAAATTTGATTGTTTTTTCTTTTTTTTGCTGTGAATTTTTGCTTACAACCAAAGTCTGTCATTGTTACAAGTCCCCATGGTGGGAGAGGGGGGATGGTAAAAGTTTATTTTTAGCTTTCGATGTACTAAAATAGTAATAATTGTATAGAAGATGTAAGTAAACGTTTTCATGCTGTTGTCAAAGTAGGTGACTTGAAAATGAGTCTTTATTAATTTGAAAGTTTTTATAGTTTTTAGATATTTTTGTAAAATTTTCAATTTAATTACTTGGCATATAAATCATCAATGTAAATTTCTAAATTTGATGCTTTTTCATTGTGAAAAATCATTGTAATAAAAATAATTTTATACGGAATAAATATAGAAATGGTTTAAAGTTCATTGTAACGCCAACGCAATTGTATTTAAAATTAGTTCTAAGGGAAGAGTTTGTTTTTTTATTATTATCTGGTTTTAAAGCTGTTACTTCTCTAACTATATTGAAATAAATGGAAATTTAAATACATATACATATGTAGATAGAATTTGTTCATATGGTGTTTGAGTGGGTGGGTTTGTGTGTAATTGAAGATGTATGTACTATGTACTTTTGGTATATTCCTTTATGTATAGTTTCCTAGTAACTTGATCCTGTCTACATTCGGATTTGTTTATAATCAAATTCTTATTGCTTAGTGTAGTCAACTTTGCTGGGGTAATGTGCTTTTTGTTAGAAATATTGAATTTTGTGCTAAGTTGTGTTTGCTGAGTTTTGTATATACATAAATTTACAATTGGATTTAGATTTGTTGTAAAATCAGGATTATAAATGTTAAATAAAAGATTGTAAATAAAAGATTGTGTCGGTTTGTAATTGTGTAGTTTTACAGCAAAGGCACTTATATAATGAAATACATACTCATTAGGTAAGCTCTCGAAAAGCTGAGTTTTGATTGTTAACAAACAATATAATTTTCTAAGTTGCCTGCAAGTTTAGAAATTTATGGACCAGAGACCAGCTTGATGTTTAAACACATACATATGTATATGCTTTATACTTTTATCTGTCCATCCTTATGAATTTCTTTATGATATTAATTCTGTTGCTTGATTCAATTATTTTGTTAATTGATGTGAACACACTTGTATTCTAGTTAATTAACACAGAGTAACAGATCTAAATTTTTCAAAATATTTATGGAATTAAAAAGAATTTCAATTTTACTGGTTTCAGTGTAAAATACCAATTAGCTTTTAGTTATGAAATTTAAGAAGAACAAATCAATGACTTTTCTTTTTCAAAGAATAATAAAAAAACCTCTTTGTACATTTCTTTGGACTTCATGCATATGTTACTTTGCTTATGCATAAATTCATATACATGTTTTAATTACAATTCGAAAGAATATGACATTTTAGTTTAAAACTTTTTTACTAATAAAATTCTAAAAAAAAAATATTAAAATTATAAACAGGAAATACTAATTTAATAACAATAAATAAAAACATTTAACATTTTATTTACATTTATTAAATATTAGTTTTAATAATTTACAATGACCATAATTATTCCAATTTTTTTCTAGAATTTAAACAATTATTTATTTGTATTTATACATTTATTTAATAAAATATTTAAACAAACTTAAATAAAGAGCAAATGTCAATAATGCGCAATATATTTTTTTATACCATAATTATCAAACAAAAAAAAAAAAAAAAAAAACATAGAAAAAAATTAAACGAACTGAAATTTAATTATGAATAATTTAATCCGCTTAACAAGCGTCCTAAAAACAGAATAAAAATGTATAGAAAACAAGAAAAATATATTCGAATGTGTAAATTAAAGTTCGGTTGAGAACAAATAGACGGACGGACGGACCTTAATATGAGTCTAGGATCAACATTTCGATGCGAATGAATGCTTTGATTTAGAATGTCTATTATATAAAAAACATGGTTTCATATTCAGCTGTGTGAATCATATATAGCCTTCACAATTGTAATCTTATTATTAAAAAAACAAAAACCAAAAATATACCAGTTGTGAAATTTTTCAATAACATCCGTTGTCAAGTATATACATACTATTTACAATGCATTTAGAGCTTACCACGTTTGTTAACTTTTAGACAACGGATGTGCATAAAGTTTAGATTGCGACAACGAATTGTTGCAATGTTAACAAAGTTGCATGGTCTACATTACAAGTTTTTGTTGTATGTATGTATATACTTGACAACGGATGTTATTTAAAAATTTTGTGTCAATTTTGTATGCTATTTGAAAGTCCAATCTGTCAACTTTAAAGTACTTGTAATATATATAGTTTAAATTGTACCAAAATTATATTATAGAAACTCTAAACATAATGACAAACTTATACATACACTTCTCACCCTCGCGGTGCATGTTTCCTTGATGAAAGACCCTCATCTTGGTGTATTGCAATCCCGGGGTATAGAGGCGCTACCAGTGCCTCTAGTCTCGCGGGACTGTAAACTGGTGATGTCAATTCACTGCTCGGACTTTCCTTGGAATGATTTAACATAGGGTCGAACCATAGAATCACATAGCGTGCATGGTTGAATGGTGATTAATGAAAGGTATCTTATACAAGTCCAGGTATGTTCAGAGTAAACTCTGTTCATACCAGATTTACCACAGTGTGTCCTCTGTGAGAAGGAACAAAGTCTCGGCTTATTTAATGGATTCATTCTTAGATCCACCGGTTACGTCTTTAGGTGCTGTTGCCGACTCAACAGAGAGAAAATCATATTCAGATTGAGCACGGCTGAATTCTTTAGAAACGTCTAACATGGTCTCAGGGTTTCAAAATTTTTTTTAAATTTTATAAGCCTCTGTTTTAAAGCTTGGGATTCCGAAGATATCTGGTGTCTTCAGAAAATTTATTCCAACAAACATTCTAACTGACAGACGTAGAAGTCTAAATCGAGTCCGCTTTCCATAAGGACTTGGAATATATATAGTTTAAAGGGTCGAAAAATTATATTATCGAAACTATAAACGGAATGACAAACATATACATACACTTTTCACCCTCTCGGTGCATGTTACCTTGATGAAAGATCCTCATCTTGGTGTATTGCAATCCCGGGGTATAGAGGTGCTACCAGTGCCTATAGTCTCGCGGGGCTGTAAACTGGTGATGTCAATTCACTACTCGGACTTTCCTTGGAATGATTTAATATAAGGTCGAACCATAGAACCACATAATCTGGTACTATGGGTGACCAGTTGACCGCAGGACTTGCCCTGACTAGTTAGTTGGTTGAAGCTCCTACGGGATGCACGTAGTGGCTGTGGTTTTAACCCAAATTCGCGGGAAGAATAAGTTGCGGTTAAAAGACTGATGCACGGTGAAATCTATATTTCGGGATAAGTTCGGTGTTGTAGCCGAATGACAACAGATTACCCACGGAGGAGTGACTATGGGACTAAGCCTTGGAAATGAGTTGGTGTTACTATTGATAAGTACAAACATATTTTTAGCACATAATATTTTCCACATAAAAATCTGCTCCTTTTCAAACAAAGTCCTGAGTGCATTTTCGATGTTAAGCAATGAAAGAAAAAAATACAATTAATTTGTGTAAAGTTCTTGGAATTAATTAAAATGATTTATTGCCACATGAAGTGCTGAACTTTTTTTTAATTTGTAGTCCTTTTGTTGATGTTGTTGCTTTTTTTTCTTTGTATTCTTTTTTCGATGTTATACTTTATGTTTAATGTTGTTTATATGTCTGCAGACTTTTTGTTAGATCTTTTAAGGACTTTGTCGGTTTATTTACACAACATTAAAGAAACATGAAAATCTAAAAAAATGGAGTGATGACTAAAAAGAAATGAAATGAACTTTGAAAGCAAAAAAAAAAAATATATACATATTTATGTATATGATATTAAAGAAATAATTAAAATCCTTTACACTTGTAAATGGCTTAGAGTATGAATTACAAAGAAGAAAGAAAGGCTTTTACCTTCATAATTGAATTACGAGCATAAAACCTAGATTTTCCTTGAAATTCCTCTTCCAGCTTAATGGAAATAACTGAAATTTTTATGAAAAGAATTATAAAGCAAAGTATCTTAAACTATTTCTTCATCGCTGTCCACAATTCATTATAAATTTATTTATCTATTTTACTACTTAGTAGTAAAAAATATTTTTATAACTTTTCATTGTCCCTTCAGCTTCTACCACCCTTACTAGCAACAGTTGTTGCTGTTGGTCTTTAGTCTTATGCTAGTCATCCATAGTCGTTATATTGCTTGCGCGGCAAGTAAAGTGATTGTTGTAATTCTAAAAATGGCATTAAATCTGCAATGAAATAAATTAACAACAAAAATACATAAGTAAACTATCAACAACATGCTGGCAAAAAAACAAGTACAATGCATAACATACAAGTTTGTATATGTTCGAAAGTAGTTAGTTATGTTGAACTTTTGTAACGTGAAACTTCCATTCTTTTCACTCTAACAACAAATATGATTTTCTTATTCTCTCTTACTCTCAATAAGTGTACCAACAAATGGGACAATTGTTGCTGTAATTCGTTGCTTTTTATAAAAGTCATAAAAATATTCAAGTGGCAGTAGAGCTAAATTGTTGCTAACGTAAAAAGATGAAGATTTTTAACATGAAATTGAATAAAAGTAGTAAGAAACTAAAAGTTGTTATTTTATAACAAAATCATAGTTTATTAATGAATAAAAAATAAATTAAATTAAAAAATAATTCTTCTGTTTTGTTTAAGTTGTCTTTTGTTTGTTCGAATTAAATAGTAATCATACGCTACAGTGGCTTGGGGTGAAGTTTTTGTCACTTGGGTTGTATACTTAATATTCAGTGTTATAAGTTGCGTATACGTACTAAAAGAATACAAGATACGAATAAAGTGGAGGAATGGTTAAAATGTGTGTTCTTTAGAACTTTTGGATTTTGATTACTAACTAACTAACTAACTAACTAACTAACTAACTAACTAACTAACTAACTAACTAACTAACTAACTAACTAACTAACTAACTAACTAACTAACTAACTAACTAACTAACTAACTACTAACTAACTAACTAACTAACTAACTAACTAACTAACCTAACTAACTAACTAACTAACTAACTAACTAACTAACTAACTAACTAACTAACTAACTAACTAACTAACGATATCGATTTAGCGCTACCTCTATTACCCGTTTGTAATTTTTAATACAATGACGGTAACGGTATTTTAGGGGTACTTTTATTTTTGCCTTATTTCGGTACAGGTGTCTTTGGGTTATCGGTTTTAAGACTTATTTCAGTATTGGTATTTTAGCAGTAATGGTAGTAGTGCTGAAAATATATTTTAGTAGTAACGATAGCTTTGCGTTCACCAGAACTTTTAAATTTTCTTAAAGAATTTTTTTTAATTTAATATTTTTCCATCATACTAATCAGGGATATTGGTTAAATGTATTCAGCACCCAATTGGTACCTCTTAAAACTTATGCACCATCAAATAGAGAACTAAATTTAAGTGCCAATTCAATATATCGTTAATTTTTTACAAAACTGTCATAATCCAGAATTTGGAGGTTTTGAACTGACTACTATAAAATATGTGTCATATTAAAGTCTTTTATATAGTTTTGGCTAATTTTAAAAATGTCTATTATATCCGGTGTGCACGTAACCATAGAAAAAAATATATATCAGGTTTTATTTTTCAAATTCGTCGAACTGCTTGAAAGTTTCTTAAAAAAATAGTAAAATATCTTAAAACATTTAAAGCTGTTTCACTCAAAACTAAGTTTTTTGATTTGTGACGATCTTTTAGTAAATTAACCATATGTACATACATACATCTACTAAATATAATAAATTGCAGTTTTTGCAACAAATTAAAAATAATACAGTGGACGTCCACTAGTACGAATTATATAGTGTCAGGCCCTTTCGTAATACCGAAAAATTCGTATTATTGAACAACACATTTTGTATGTTTAAATTCAAATAATACGCATAAAATATTGGATTTTATTTATTTTTGTTTTATTTTTCATGAAAAATTACATAACGGAACAAAATATAATAAATGTGTATTAGTTTAAATAAATTTATTGTACATAAACAGGCATAAAAGGGACATATTTACGTATACAAATTGTTAATTTTGAAAGTATCGTGAGTCCAATGGTTGAAATGAGATATATGTAGAAGGTTTTAAATTTTAATGTTTTTAGAAAGATGTGTGCCAAAGACAATTTGCAATTTACATATGTGTTCTAAAATGTATTAAAATGTTCAGATTACATAAAACTTTTATTAGAAACTTGAATGGAATATACCACAATTCTCTAATTTATAATTTTCTCTTAAAAATTAGAATAGTTATCCTTAAACCCATTGTTTGGAATGTGGAGTCACACTACTTTCAAAATTAACAGTTCATACATACATATGTATATAAATATTAAAAAATCCATCATTTAACATCGATGTAAAATGATTCTTACGGCTTTTTCAATAACAGCGCTTTTGAGGCTTCAATATTGTTCTCAGCAGAGTTATTGTCGGGAATTAATAAAATACTTTCCTCATTGGCGTTATCATCCAAATTAATTTCTTCTCTTGGGTCATCAAAATTCTAATAAAATAAATTACTAACACTAAATAATTGTTGATTTGTAAATATACATGCAGTAAATTGTGTGTATAGGATTTTTAAAAATACAAAACACTTGTAATAAATACAAAAAAACTTCAAAATTACTGAGCTTAAGGTGAATGATACCGAAATAATAAAATAAAAACATAATAAAAACTTCATTCATACGTAAATAAAACCAAAATTCCCATAAAAAATGCGTTATTCGTACTATCGAACAGAAAAATTGTGATTTTATTCGTACTATAGAGTAGACAATGCAACAATTTTGCCATTCGTATTATTGGATATTCGTAATAAAGAGTATACGTACTATTGGACGTCCACTGTATATAAAATTTTTAAAAATAAATACAATAAATTGATGAGAGACTGGTTCACTTGAAATTTTATTACATCCGTAATTATTGGGGTGTCATTGTTTGAACAACGAACAATCACAACAACACTTTCCAACATCAGCAGTAAAATTTATTTGTAAAATTAATACCAAAATGTCAGTCGATCAATAGAGAACAATTGAGTATAAAGTGGGTTAAATGCGGTAAATGTTTGGTAACAAGTACGAATGTAGTTATGTGTGTAAATATGCAAGAGTGTGTATAATTACACACATTTAACAACAGCAAAGCCCCTATAATCTGTACCTTACAAAAGTTTAAAATTTTTTAAACATCTTATAACTGTCTTTATTTTTCAATATCAATTAAAATAAAATTCTTAAATATAAAATTATACTTTATTTATTAAATAGAGTTTACTGTACTTGTGTATGTATGTACATAACACTTATCGAAAGTTCTTCTCAATTCATACAATTAAACAAAAGCAGTTGTGTAACGTATTGCAACCATTTCGATGATGGTTTAACCTAATTTTTTTCTGTTTTTTGTTCCTGGATTATTCTTTGTTTTTATAAAAGACAATATGATGGGAATTGTGGCTTTACACAAGAGAAGAAAAACACCTCAACTCAGCTTCAAGTGGTCAGAGGAGAGGTATTATTCTACAAATAGTTACAAAAGTTTAATTATATAAAATAAAGTAACTATTTTTAATACCCTAGAGTAGAATGAAAAAATATATACAATATTGCCTCTAAAGTAATGAATTTTCCCAATTTAAATTTGCCCACTTAATCAAATATATCATGTCTGACATTTTTTTTTTTTCGAATTCACCCCCAAACATAGCATCTCAGTATTAAACTTTCACTTTCATTCAGGTACTTACTTTATTATATTAAATTTTGAATAACCATAACTTAAAGTTAAGTCACTTCAAGAAAATATGTAACTTTAATTAAAACCACTCTAAAATGACCCCTTAAAACAAACTCTACCATTCGTAGATATACCAACATAGAATGACACTCACAGATCTCTTACACATTGTAACATTCATATAAAATAGTTACTTTAATTTCATGAAATTTAATACCACAAAATTTACGGTAGAATACGTCAGACAACAAAATCAGGTCAAAATCTCCACCAGCAACATCTGCACTTGTAGCAGTTGCAGGCAGGACTCTAGCATAAAATGTTTAATTTTATAACAACACCTTGGAAAATGTCGAATTCAATATTTGTAGAAGAAAATTGTAAATGTTTTAAACATAAGAAGGAGTAGTTAAGCTAATGTCGGAGGAATGTTTGAACTGGAAACTGTTTGTTATAAGTCAAATTGTAAACAATGTATGACTACTTATGTATGCATAACACATATCAGGCATGGAAAATTTAAAAAAGAATACCTTTTAATGTTTTAAGGAACTAAATTATTTATCCGTTGGGCTAGGCTGGATTAGACTATAGAACAGAATATAGACTATAGACTAGACTATAGACTAGACTATAGACTAGACTATAGACTAGACTATAGACTAGACTATAGACTAGACTATAGACTAGACTATAGACTAGACTATAGACTAGACTATAGACTAGACTATAGACTAGACTATAGACTATAGACTAGACTATAGACTAGACTATAGACTAGACTATAGACTAGACTATAGACTAGACTATAGACTAGACTATAGACTAGACTATAGACTAGACTATAGACTAGACTATAGACTAGACTATAGACTAGACTATAGACTAGACTATAGACTAGACTATAGACTAGACTATAGACTAGACTATAGACTAGACTATAGACTAGACTATAGACTAGACTATAGACTAGACTATAGACTAGACTATAGACTAGACTATAGACTAGACTATAGACTAGACTATAGACTAGACTATAGACTAGACTATAGACTAGACTATAGACTAGACTATAGACTAGACTATAGACTAGACTAGAGACTAGACTATTGACTAGACTATAGACTAGACTAGACTATTGACTAGACTATAGACTAGACTATAGACTAGACTATAGACTAGACTAGACATAGACTATAGACTAGACTATAGACTAGACTATAGACTAGAGACTAGACTATAGACTAGACTATAGACTAGACTATAGACTAGACTATAGACTAGACTATAGACTAGACTATAGACTAGACTATAGACTAGACTATAGACTAGACTATAGACTAGACTATAGACTAGACTATAGACTAGACTATAGACTAGACTATAGACTAGACTATAGACTAGACTATAGACTAGACTATAGACTAGACTATAGACTAGACTATAGACTAGACTATAGACTAGACTATAGACTAGACTATAGACTAGACTATAGACTAGACTATAGACTAGACTATAGACTAGACTATAGACTAGACTATAGACTAGACTATAGACTAGACTATAGACTAGACTATAGACTAGACTATAGACTAGACTATAGACTAGACTATAGACTAGACTATAGACTAGACTATAGGCTAGACTATAGACTAGACTATAGACTAGACTATAGACTAGACTATAGACTAGACTATAGACTAGACTATTGACTAGACTATAGACTAGACTAGACTATTGACTAGACTATAGACTAGACTATAGACTAGACTATAGACTAGACTATAGACTAGACTATAGACTAGACTATAGACTAGACTATAGACTAGACTATAGACTAGACTATAGACTAGACTATAGACTAGACTATAGACAATGCAACAATTTTGCCATTCGTATTATTGGATATTCGTAATAAAGAGTATACGTACTATTGGACGTCCACTGTATATAAAATTTTTAAAATAAATACAATAAATTGATGAGAGACTGGTTCACTTGAAATTTTATTACATCCGTAATTATTGGGGTGTCATTGTTTGAACAACGAACAATCACAACAACACTTTCCAACATCAGCAGTAAAATTTATTTGTAAAATTAATACCAAAATGTCAGTCGATCAATAGAGAACAATTGAGTATAAAGTGGGTTAAATGCGGTAAATGTTTGGTAACAAGTACGAATGTAGTTATGTGTGTAAATATGCAAGAGTGTGTATAATTACACACATTTAACAACAGCAAAGCCCCTATAATCTGTACCTTACAAAAGTTTAAAATTTTTTAAACATCTTATAACTGTCTTTATTTTTCAATATCAATTAAAATAAAATTCTTAAATATAAAATTATACTTTATTTATTAAATAGAGTTTACTGTACTTGTGTATGTATGTACATAACACTTATCGAAAGTTCTTCTCAATTCATACAATTAAACAAAAGCAGTTGTGTAACGTATTGCAACCATTTCGATGATGGTTTAACCTAATTTTTTTCTGTTTTTTGTTCCTGGATTATTCTTTGTTTTTATAAAAGACAATATGATGGGAATTGTGGCTTTACACAAGAGAAGAAAAACACCTCAACTCAGCTTCAAGTGGTCAGAGGAGAGGTATTATTCTACAAATAGTTACAAAAGTTTAATTATATAAAATAAAGTAACTATTTTTAATACCCTAGAGTAGAATGAAAAAATATATACAATATTGCCTCTAAAGTAATGAATTTTCCCAATTTAAATTTGCCCACTTAATCAAATATATCATGTCTGACATTTTTTTTTTTTCGAATTCACCCCCAAACATAGCATCTCAGTATTAAACTTTCACTTTCATTCAGGTACTTACTTTATTATATTAAATTTTGAATAACCATAACTTAAAGTTAAGTCACTTCAAGAAAATATGTAACTTTAATTAAAACCACTCTAAAATGACCCCTTAAAACAAACTCTACCATTCGTAGATATACCAACATAGAATGACACTCACAGATCTCTTACACATTGTAACATTCATATAAAATAGTTACTTTAATTTCATGAAATTTAATACCACAAAATTTACGGTAGAATACGTCAGACAACAAATCAGGTCAAAATCTCCACCAGCAACATCTGCACTTGTAGCAGTTGCAGGCAGGACTCTAGCATAAAATGTTTAATTTTATAACAACACCTTGGAAAATGTCGAATTCAATATTTGTAGAAGAAAATTGTAAATGTTTTAAACATAAGAAGGAGTAGTTAAGCTAATGTCGGAGGAATGTTTGAACTGGAAACTGTTTGTTATAAGTCAAATTGTAAACAATGTATGACTACTTATGTATGCATAACACATATCAGGCATGGAAAATTTAAAAAAGAATACCTTTTAATGTTTTAAGGAACTAAATTATTTATCCGTTGGGCTAGGCTGGATTAGACTATAGAACAGAATATAGACTATAGACTAGACTATAGACTAGACTATAGACTAGACTATAGACTAGACTATAGACTAGACTATAGACTAGACTATAGACTAGACTATAGACTAGACTATAGACTAGACTATAGACTAGACTATAGACTAGACTATAGACTAGACTATAGACTAGACTATAGACTAGACTATAGACTAGACTATAGACTAGACTATAGACTAGACTATAGACTAGACTATAGACTAGACTATAGACTAGACTATAGACTAGACTATAGACTAGACTATAGACTAGACTAGACTAGACTATAGACTAGACTATAGACTAGACTATAGACTAGACTATAGACTAGACTACTAGACTATAGACTAGACTATAGACTAGACTATAGACTAGACTATAGACTAGACTATAGACTAGACTATAGACTAGACTATAGACTAGACTATAGACTAGACTATTGACTAGACTATAGACTAGACTAGACTATTGACTAGACTATAGACTAGACTATAGACTAGACTATAGACTAGACTATAGACTAGACTAGACTACTATAGACTAGACTATAGACTAGACTATAGACTAGACTATAGACTAGACTATAGACTAGACTATAGACTAGACTATAGACTAGACTATAGACTAGACTATAGACTAGACTATAGACTAGACTATAGACTAGACTATAGACTAGACTATAGACTAGACTATAGACTAGACTATAGACTAGACTATAGACTAGACTATAGACTAGACTATAGACTAGACTATAGACTAGACTATAGACTAGACTATAGACTAGACTATAGACTAGACTATAGACTAGACTATAGACTAGACTATAGACTAGACTATAGACTAGACTATAGACTAGACTATAGACTAGACTATAGACTAGACTATAGACTAGACTATAGACTAGACTATAGACTAGACTATAGACTAGACTATAGACTAGACTATAGACTAGACTATAGACTAGACTATAGACTAGACTATAGGCTAGACTATAGACTAGACTATAGACTAGACTATAGACTAGACTATAGACTAGACTATAGACTAGACTATTGACTAGACTATAGACTAGACTAGACTATTGACTAGACTATAGACTAGACTATAGACTAGACTATAGACTAGACTATAGACTAGACTATAGACTAGACTATAGACTAGACTATAGACTAGACTATAGACTAGACTATAGACTAGACTATAGACTAGACTATAGACTAGACTATAGACTAGACTATAGACTAGACTATAGACTAGACTATAGACTAGACTATAGACTAGACTATAGACTAGACTATAGACTAGACTATAGACTAGACTATAGACTAGACTATAGACTAGACTATAGACTAGACTATAGACTAGACTATAGACTAGACTATAGACTAGACTATAGACTAGACTATAGACTAGACTATAGACTAGACTATAGACTAGACTATAGACTAGACTATAGACTAGACTATAGACTAGACTATAGACTAGACTATAGACTAGACTATAGACTAGACTATAGACTAGACTATAGACTAGACTATAGACTAGACTATAGACTAGACTATAGACTAGACTATAGACTAGACTATAGACTAGACTATAGACTAGACTATAGACTAGACTATAGACTAGACTATAGACTAGACTATAGACTAGACTATAGACTAGACTATAGACTAGACTATAGACTAGACTATAGACTAGACTATAGACTAGACTATAGACTAGACTATAGACTAGACTATAGACTAGACTATAGACTAGACTATAGACTAGACTATAGACTAGACTATAGACTAGACTATAGACTAGACTATAGACTAGACTATAGACTAGACTATAGACTAGACTATAGACTAGACTATAGACTAGACTATAGACTAGACTATAGACTAGACTATAGACTAGACTATAGACTAGACTATAGACTAGACTATAGACTAGACTATAGACTAGACTATAGACTAGACTATAGACTAGACTATAGACTAGACTATAGACTAGACTATAGACTAGACTATAGACTAGACTCTATTAGCTTGGGGAATTTTCTGTTGCAAAAACGTCTTTTTTTACAAATTTGTTTAGCACTTTGATTTGTTTAAGCATACAGATAATATGAATATAAAGCATTTTTTTATTTAATTTTAATCCTTTTTTTCGAAGCCTATAGTCGTTACTAAAACGCCGCTTTTAATTTATTTTTGTAAAAAATATGTGCACTTAATCACTAAAAAAAAAATAAACGGACACACACTTTGCAATAATTTTTTTGGTTCAATTTTATTTTTTTATCTCCACAAACTAATGGTTCACATAAATCTTTAGAAATTTTGTTGAAGGCCTTTTTTGCTGGTTATTTTTTGTATGATTTTTTTTTTTGTATTTTCCTTAATCTGGTATTATAGCAGGGCTTTTGTGCTACAAATTACACACAAATAGGTGTAAAAATAAATTACCGGATAATAACATGATTGTAAAGTCAATGTTGAGAGAGTCCTTACTGCCTTTTTTGTGTGTGTATACTATTAAAGGGATTAACACTGGAAAATCAAAATGCTATTAAGGTAATTTTGGGTAGTTGTTATTTTTAGCATAAATGAGTCATTAAATTTATTTAAGGTAAAGTATGAAAAATTAAGTGCAAACATTAAAATATAAATGAGTTTTCTAATGGAAATAGAAATCAGGGACATGATTAATATGGTTAAATGTTTATTTATAGATTTTGAGTTCTTTAACCTGCCATAGAAATATTTCAAGTGTATTTCATTTGCTTCTTAACCAAAAAAGGATTAAACTACATTTAACTTTTCCCTTTAGTTGTTCTTTTTTTACAAAAATGTGTTTAATACTTTGAAACGTTTTCATTGCTTTACAAATTGCACATAAACACACTTAATCACTCTTCAGTTGGAGGTCTTGAACGAAAAACTCTTAAAACGTTATATACTTTGAAGTGATTATAGTATTTGAATTGTTAAATGCCAAAAAGAAAAAGGTTTCGAAATTCTTAACGAATTTGTTTAAATTAGTTTTACATTTGTATTCATATAGAGTTTGTAATTGTGTTTATCGGAGTGTATATCTGGCTGTGTGTGAAGGTAATAAGGTTAAGTTTAAAGGTAACAGTTTTCACACTCAAAATTCACTACTTTTCACTTCCATTTAATATTGTAAGACTTTGTTGTGGCTTTTGTTGCTGATACTTTCGAAACTTTTCAAGTTTTCAATAGCAAAAGTTTGAACAAGTGAATTTTGAAAAGGGCTTAATAAGCAAAATTGTTAATAAGGAAAAGTTGCCTAGTGACGACAGAATTAAGCGTTAGTTAGTTAGTTAGTTCATTAGTAGTTAGTTAGTTAGTGAGTTAGTTAGAGTTAGTTAGTTAGTTAGTTAGTTAGTTAGTTAGTTAGTTAGTTAGTTAGTTTTGTTAGTAGTTAGTTAGTTAGTTAGTTAGTTAGTTAGTTATTAGTTAGTTAGTAGTTAGTTAGTTAGTTTAGTTAGTTAGTTAGTTAGCTAGTTAGTTAGTTAGTTAGTTAGTTAGTTAGTTAGTTAGTTAGTTAGTTAGTTAGTTAGTTAGTTTGTTTGTTAGTTAGTTAGTTAGTTAGTTAGTTAGTTAGTTTAGTTAGTTAGTTTTCGTTAGTTAGTTAGTTTTCGTTAGTTAGTTTAGTTAGTTGTTAGTTAGTTTAGTTAGTTAGTTAGTTTAGTTAGTTAGTTAGTTAGTTAGTTAGTTAGTTAGTAGTTAGTTTTAGTTAGTTAGTTAGTTAGTTAGTTAGTTAGTTGTTAGTTAGTTAGTTAGTAGTTAGTTAGTTAGTTAGTTAGTTAGTTAGTTAGTTAGTTAGTTAGTTAGTAGTTAGTTAGTTAGTTAGTTAGTTAGTTAGTTAGTTAGTTAGTTAGTTAGTAGTTAGTTAGTTTAGTTAGTTAGTTAGTTAGTTAGTTAGTTAGTTAGTTAGTTAGTTAGTTAGTTAGTTAGTTTGTAGTTAGTTAGTTAGTTAGTTAGTTAGTTAGTTAGTAGTTAGTTAGTTAGTTAGTTAGTTAGTTAGTTAGTTAGTTAGTAGTTAGTTAGTTAGTTAGTTTTAGTTAGTTAGTTAGTTAGTTAGTTAGTTAGTTAGTTAGTTAGTTAGTTAGTTAGTTAGTTAGTTTAGTTAGTTAGTTAGTAGTTGTTAGTTAGTTAGTTAGTTAGTTAGTTAGTTAGTTAGTTAGTTAGTTAGTTAGT